>NW_025941052.1:0-227005 GCF_000764305.2 Hyalella azteca
GCAAAATTTGAGCTTATTCGTGAATCGTGATTGCGCGCTGCGCGCGTGCCATTGCCGCCAAGAGTTCGCAACTTTGCGGTTCAAGAATTGCTTTCCACGGCTTGAGAAATAGGCTTACGGCTTGAAAATTCTTTATTTTGCGGCTCAAAAAATCCAGTGGCGGCTCACAGAGTAGATCTTTTCCTCCCCTGAGGTTTAGCAATTTGCATGACTGAAAGACTAACCATGCCTATTCTAATTCTATCATGATCATGTAGGTATCATCTCCTACAGTTGTCAAAAAGGTTAACCCTTTACGGCCAAATCGGACTTTTAAGTCGCCTTTCAAAAAAAAACTTGTATATGGAATATTTCTCACTTGTATGGCTCAGCAGCCCAACTGGCCTTCAGATTACACTGCTGTGCAAAGCTCTGAAAGAGAATGAGCCGTTTGTTTACATTCGTTCGTCAATTGCCCACCAACTTCCGTGGCGTTATGATATGCTACGCTGCACTTGTAACTGTCCCTGATTTGATGTGCAATGGAGGATAAACCAGGTGAGAAAATGTTTCAAAATAATTTGTGCATCTTCACTGATATATAAAGAAAGAAAACAATTGCATACATCAGATATTGAGGTGACATTGCTCTAATTCCATCAGTATTTATCGGGTGGATTTAGAAATCCAGTTGGGCTCAAGGTGCCATGAAAGATAGTGGATTTGAAAGTACATCTGGGCGTTGAAGCTGGATAAAATTATATACAAATTTTTTAATTTCTAATTTTTGAATGAACAGCGATATTTTTGTCATATGAAAGATAATATTTTATAAATTTCACATTTTTAACATGTTATCAGGAAAACTTTATACAGAATAATCGCTGTTATCCTTTCATTCCCTCCACGAAAGAGATATTGTTTTCGACTGTTTGTTCATTGTAGTTATTTTTTTCAGGATCATCGCGCAACATACTACCTGCTAGTATGTTTTATTCCAAAGCANGTAAAGCAATGCGGATTGCGGAAGTTGAAAATTTTATGAAATGACATGTTTGCGAAGTGCAAACCGCGATTTTTTAATCAAACAAAAATTTTTGACATTCGAGCCACGAGATTTCATACCTACTGAAATTATATGATATTAGAGTCGCGATATTTCAGACAAAAATAGGACTTTTCCAGACTAGCCTGTGCTTTGAACGATCTCGCAACTGCTTCAAAAAATTTCACCAAGAATAAATGCTTTTGAACATGTATTTAGATATATGTAGGTTGTGAAGTATTCTGCTGTATTTTTTTAAGTTTTAGAGGGGTTTTACATATTTTATTCTAGTCAATTGATTCTATTCATTTGCCCAAGTGTATTTTGAAAGCCAGTGTAGATTTTTCTTTCAGAAGCCCAAGTGGATCTTAAAGTCGCGTTTATGTATCTATATACATAAAAATATATTTGGTGATTTCTTCTTATATAGCCTTCCCTTGAGTCAGAAACAACATAAATTCATGATCAAAACATTTACTCACTGCATAAAAATAATTCGGGCGGTAAAGGGTTAAATTATAGTAGCTATATAAATATAAATAATTAGTATATAGAGGTTAAATTATAGCCTATATGATAATGATATATTGGATTGAAATATTTTAAAATTGATTTTCGTTTTATTTTCACTTTCAGTCAATAAATTACTCATTCATCTTATTTTTACATTGGACCTCATTCAACTCATCAACTTCAAGTAACCAGACTGGATAGATCTTGAATGTATCATATAAACCACTATTTATAGAGGGCATGAATTTCACACTGGTCCTTTTGAGTTTTGAAGTCTCTCAGTCTCATATTTCATGATGAAAAATTCACGTCTTGTTCAATCCTTCATAATAGTGCGCACTGCGCACGCACTGCTCAAACAGTCAAGGGTCATCATACCGCTTCCGCTTTCACGGGCAAACTCAAACTGATCCTAAAAAGTCATATGATTTTAATTCTCGATTGCGATATAGAATCTGCATGTGCTAAACTGTGGAACTCTGTCGGAAATAGCTTATTAAAATGAAAATAAAGAATGGCAGATAATGAATGGCAAGCTAATATATGTTTTAGTAATTACTATGATTGCAGAAAACACTTAATTTATGACGATACACAATTCGAACAGACAATTTAATGTTTCCTGAAAGGTTATTGCTGATATTCCGACATAGCTTATAAAATGCATAGTTTTACTGTAGTTACTCAATATTGCATTGCACATAAGTAGGTACCAATTTTTTCAACTACCTACTGTACTATAGGTACTAAATTTTTTAATTTTAACTAGCTACTAGATTGATGTGGTCTGTCTCTGAATCACTGAAGTCAAATTGTGTTAACCGATGCATAAAAAAAATTAGCCTCCTAAATGGGCAATATTGCAATGACTATATTAATATAATGACTATATAAAAAAAGAACATAAAAACAAAATAAAATACCGCAATATTCGTAGTCATCGTAAAGGTTTCTCAACAGCGGCGTGCAGGAGGAGAATTTTCAAACTCGATTTTGAGGCGCGACAGACATACGTTCTTGAAGTATCTGTGATACACACTCTCGCTTTTATTTTATATAATTTACTACAATTCCGTAATCTGTGTTCGGGTTTTGGCTTTAATTTTGTAATGAGAACTTTAATTTTGATATTGATTAAACACGACGAGGCTTGACTGTGCAGAATGAAATTTTCCTTGTTTCAGTTTACCGTGATTCAAAAAGCCTAAAGGTTTAAATTAGACTGATTGTGCTTAGTACGATTTCTAATGTCATCATCATTGCTACCATTTACCATAAACTAATGGAAGGTTCTCTGGAGCTCAAAATCACAACAATTTCCATTTTCAAGATTTAACCTAATATTTTTTAAGTGATGTTTGCGAAACGTAAATAATAATTTATTTCATTTAAATTTATCATATATCCACATAGACATATCGCTTGTGTTTATTCGATTTCTTCGATCTGATTCAGGAACTCAGGAGATAATGATTATTTTACTATATCATAATCCATTCAATGCTGAACGCTGTCACAACAGATGCAAGAGATGACAAATGGATATAATGAAACATGCAAATGACACTAAAAAAAATTTTTCCAATTCATGGAATGAAGAACATTGTTTAATTAAGGATAATTAAATCAATACATTATTTTGAAATTTTATTGTAATGATAGGCTTTGGTTACAGAGTTTTGACATTCAATGTCATATCACATGGTAGGAAGAAAGTTCGATCATTTAATAAGTTTGCGAATATAAAAAAAATTCGTGATGGAAGTCACTGGTCAGCGTTTAAAAGTTTTACAAATCTAGTTAACACATGCGACAAACTGTACAAGATAATGAATACAAAATTTAGCAGTTCACGTCCTCTGTTTCAACGGAAGCTGGCAATAAAATACGACGAAGTCTGGCGTATGGGTCGCTTGGGTCTTCCGGCACAGGGGTCTCCTTTGAAGGGCTTGCAGGGGGGCTTGTAGGGGGGCTTCTTCGTATAATTGATTTCTTACGACGCGATTCATTAGGCGTCATATCCATCCTTCTTATGCGTTTCGTAACAGCTTGAAATCTGACTGGGGTCATGCGTTCCGGGTCCATGATATCTTCAATGAGATGAAAATCTTTTCGGGCGACGTCCAGGAACGATAAATTTATCTTTTTAAAATTTTTATATGATGGAAATATTCTCACCGAATTGATCTCGTCGGATATTTGGACTCGCATCTGCTTGCGAGATCTGCTTTCATTAACTTTCGATCTCTTCAATGATGACTTCAATGTACTATCATGCTTGATCTCCTCAAACTCAGGAACTTCAAGTGAATCCCAATCAGAGTAACCCGTGATAGTATTTGTGTGAGATGTTTCGCGAATCGGGTTGGTTATTCTTTCTTGATGAAGAGAGTCGACATCAGCAAAAATTTTATCGGCCACTGACAAACTTTTTGGTTCTTCGGGTTTGACACTCAATAATTCGTCCAAACTGACAAAACACATGGGAATAGGGCTGCACTCCTCCCGCGTTTCGAGAAACGATGTAGGAGCCATGTTAGGTCTGTTCTTATTTTCGTTTCACTTTAAAAAACTATAAACGTGATGAAAATAATGATTGATTTTCTCACGTGGCGATTTGCAAACTTGGCCAAAATCACTCACTGAAGTCGAACGGTCACAGAGCACAACACAGAAGGTCTTGCCAGGGCAACGGGCATTCCCAGAATGAGCTCACAAAGAAACGTCGCCTGCTCGTTCTGGAGAGGCCTATGCTCTAATGAAAAAAATCAGAGGCTTAGTCTAATAAAACAATGGACACGACCTTATCTCTCAAACCATCTCAAATGGTCGCTCATTTCTTATGCAGTGAAGGGGGAAGTGTTAATGTATTCTCATCGAGCGATATTTTGTTTATCACCGTTGCTCCAAGGAAATTATCAGAGGTTGCGAAATTAAATTCAGTAGCTAAGACTTTTATGTTTTTTTTATTGTTAAATTAACTAGTAACAATTAAAGCTAACAATATAGCCACTATATGATTGGTTGTCAATTCAACAGAATTCATTTTATTTTGAGCCATTTACAATTTTTAACTCAGTTTAAAATGTTTTTATTGATTTTTTATGTTTACTGAATTGAATCCAAGCATTTTTATACGTTTTCAGCCGTGCTAGATTTCAATTGTGTAATTATTACTGAAAGGCAATAATTAAACATGAAGCACTATATTCGGTGTAAACTGACATAACTTTTTAGAGAGAAGAAAATCTTTGGCTGGAGACAAAATAACAATTAAATTAGTTTTTGAATTTTCACTTAACTTATTTAAATGAAACATTCTAGAAATTCAACAAAAACAGCCTGCTATAATGACGCTGCACAACGAAACCATGACGGATGGCGAGGAACAGCATAAAATGTTTTGTATGTTGTGTAGAAATAGATTTATTTTTAATCGACTTATTTTTAAATCGATTTATTTTAAAATCGACTTATTTTTATGTTAAGTGAATTCATTCATCTTCTAAACTATGGGTATTGAAATCGTGACTAGAATCGTGGAAACATTTGAACTTGAGCAGGAGTGATGAATGGTCACTCACGGGCAGCCGTCGCGGTCACTTGCTTATCACATCTGAGGATTATATCGTCAGAAACTTGTGCACAAAGCAGAAATTCTAGACGTGATCGTGTAATGCTACCTGCGACATAGAGAAGGTCAGTCTGACAAAAAAAAACTTATTCCCTAACCCACGCTGGGGAAACCGAGTTTACTACAATTCAAAATTTCAACATCTCAAAAGTTTTGATAGTTTATTTGCGATTTTTTTCTAAGAAAAAGCAATAAATTTTTATTAAACTTTCAGGTTATGTTAGTTATTTGAATAATAGCATTTTAGTCAGCCAACCAGATGCTCGAAAATTGGCCTTGTTAAATGATTGCACAATAATCTGTTTTGAAACTAATTAAAATAGTAACTTGATTTCTAAATGTGCACTGGATTAAGTTTCAATGATGATCAGAACTTCAACTTTGATTATTTGTTCCAGTGCGGATTAGCAACAGATTCTACCTCATCAAGTGCCGCTTCTTTTCGATTTAACACAATTAAGCATTGAATAGAGAGTCATTTTCAAAATTCCCAAAATTCATTTTTTTCGAGTCCACTTTAAATTAATAAACTGATTCTAGAAACTTATTTCAGGGGTTCAATTTCACACCAATTGTTTACTAGGCAGGAATGTTCGAGAACGGCAGAACATTACTGAAACTCTGCCTAAGAATTGACCAGATCTAATTGGTCTGAAGCAAACACGTGTTCTTGGCAGCAGGTGTAGGAGTTTGCCTAATAAGGGAACATTACAAAACTGATAGCGGGGAATTAGATTTACCTTATATTATTGATTGATGAAATTAACATTGCGATGATTGTTGCATCAAAATTGTTGAGTATATTAAAAAATTTCTTCATGACGAATTAACTTGATTTAATTGTAAATGCGATGAAGAATGCTTCAGACGTGCAGAAAATTGTGCATTCTGAATTACCCTCTTGTTTGATTTTATAAATTGATTAAATTATGAAAGAAGCTGAAACAAACAGTAAAGTATTTGAAGAATAATTACATTAACCACGGAGGCTTATCGAAAGCTGTCCAAACGATGAGTATGATGAATGTCTTTGAAGGTGAACACGATCAATGATGTTTATTTTCAGATGAATAATTTAAATTCGATTGAAAATGAAATTTCTCAAATTCAATGACATTAAATTACAAGAGCCACTTAAGCGTTAGGCTAAGCGCTCATTAGAATCAGATTGTACACCCCTTGATGAGTGGCATGCTTGTACTGTACCCTCCTCGATGAGTGGCATGCTTGTACTGTACACTCCTTGATGAGTGGCATGCTTGTACTGTACACTCCTCGATGAGTGGCATGCTTGTACTGTACACTCACACGTCGACACAAACTCTCAACGCTCTAATGTTTTGTATGCTGGGCAAAGAACAATTTTGGACCTCATAAAAATGGGATTTATTTACACCACATAATACAATAATCGTAATTACAGGGCAATCACTCCTATAATTACAACGATTTTATGACGTTCTGAATGCAGAGTGACAAAGGAAGCCTGACTTTTGCTTCTCTACTGAAATGCTGGAACGATTCTCGGTAGAACCTAACAACTGACCACGTCACAAACAACGTTGTTCCCATTCAAAATTTATAATGTTCTTCTCCTCTGGTTGAAAGAATCTATCCAAATATTAATTATACTAATGGTGAAAAATAATTATTTATTTATTGTTTACTGCTTTCATGGCTCTGAAACGGATATATACAGTTTCCGACGTGCGAGTACAGAGATGCCCTAGCAAGCGTCGTTATCAGATCATTGTAAAAGGCAATAAATCTGAACCACGCCTTTGTATAAAGGAATAATTATTCACCAGGCGTGTCAAAATTTTGTTTACAACGAACAAATTTTCGGCAAATAAACCCAACGGAAGGCCATATAAGCGACAAAGGAAATAGTAATTATTTTCGTACATGCTGCTGAAGTGATAACTTAACGAATACGAATGCTACACGACTTAGTCAGAGCAATGTAGAGACCCACAACGTGGAAGTAGATCAAATCAACACATCAAATGTTTGTGGGTTATTAGCAATTTTCTTGGTAATCACCCATGAGCTTGCTGGCCCTTTAAACCAAGCCAGTAGTACCTCGTGTGGCCACCAGACAGCGCTGCGTGTCCCCTATGACCCCTATATAAGAAGCGGTGACCCGCACCTCAGCTCATTCAGCAGCTTCACTGAGTAAAGATCATGCTCTCTAAGCTCATGCCACGTACGTCTATGTGACGCTCATCTACCACATATTTATCTACTGACATTTCGGAAAAGAAGTCAAGTAAGTTACATTCATAAAGTGATATTATTGATTCCAAAATGCTCACTTCTCCAAAAAAGTTTTTGTTGATCAAAAATTAGTTATATAATTAAATCATGTTTCAATTATTGCTTTCATATTTCATTATTAAATATTTATTCATTATTCAGCCGAACAAAATTCTATTCAAATTCAATATCATTTTCCATTCGCTGTTAGGGTGAAAAGAGTCCTCGTAATGATATTCTTTGGGATAATTTCACCCCATTTCTTTGGGTAATTCAACAAGCATTTGCTTAGAATTTTACTCTTAACTTCGCAGAACAACCCTAGGGAATGGGACTACAGAACCTGAGAAACGTTCACCCGAAACACGTGCAAAGAAACTTGAACGCAGGCGCTCCGAGCGCCTGTGCTCTTCAGACGGCAAGCGGGAAGCCCGCAGACGAAGTGAAGAGCTTCCAGGAAACTCAGGATCCACTGCGACCCAGAGCTCATCCAGGCCCCAGCTACGCCTCGCTGAGGAAGCAGGTGCGCATTGCCCCAGGCCCTCCAGCCGTGCGGATCATTCCTCTTGTGCGCGGCAAGGACGCAGCGAATGACGATCTCGGGACGTACTGTGATATAGCGGGCGAGAACATGCACCTCGTGCAAGATATCCTGGGAACTGAACGACTCAGTAAACTCACACGTACGCGACATGAGAAGAGGTTCGAGAGACTCGTATGTTCTGACGCGGACATCATAGAATTCGACCTCGAATCGTTCGGAAGAGCTGTGAGTTTGAGAAGAGCTCTGTTGGCTGCGGAGAACTGCGCGCGCGGCAGCCGTGAGGTCGACACAAAACGTCGCATACAGAGGGCGCTGCTCAGGGTCCAGTTCCACAAGACGCTACACACATTTTTGACTTCGCTCGACGAACATAGAGCACTATGATTCTTTCATTTGGAGGTACGTCGGATTGTAAATATTTACAATTTTTTTCTAAATTTCTCTGGGATGTGATGAAGAAACATGTGCTGACGTGGTGCGTTTTTATTTATTTACTATCCTCCTTAGGAATATAGTCATTTGATATTTTTTCATGTTTATTTAAAATGGTTGAGTACATATTTATATTAATTGAAATACATCCACTGCACCTGCTTCCAGTTA
Organism: Hyalella azteca; assembly: GCF_000764305.2. NCBI lineage: Eukaryota > Metazoa > Arthropoda > Malacostraca > Amphipoda > Hyalellidae > Hyalella > Hyalella azteca. The sequence goes on from NW_025941052.1 coordinate 8,575, forward strand.
ATTTTCCCATCCATAAGCATTGTAAGTAAGATTTTACCTCAAATTTTTTAGCTCACAACGAGTTAAAAATCATAGATAGTGATCGGACGCGCCATCGTGAACAACATTCTGAGCTGCGTACCTGTGTGATGAATACAACACACGCCCTGAGCTGTGTTGTGTGTCTGTGTGATGAATACAACACACGCCCTGAGCTGTGTTGTGTGTCTGTGTGCTGAATACGCACACGTCCTGAGCTGTGTGATGAATACAACACATGCCGACATGTATATGTGTGAACATTTGAAACACAGCCCGCGGTCAGGTTCAGGCGGCAGGTCAGTTAGGCAAAATACTCACCCAGTCCAGGGCACAGAAGTTTCTGTTAATCTTGTTAAGAAAACAAGATATTTTTTTGCAGTCCACAGAGGCTGTCAGAGCAAATTGATGATCGTAAATCATTCATCCAATCTCCAGTTTAGGGTTCAAACTAAGCCGATGGTCAGAACGTTGAATCTAAAATTTTTGTCTCCGAGATAATTATGTATTGTTTCTCATGACAGAAAAACAGGAATTTTGAACAGTGAGACAAAGCGGTGCATTTCCATAATTTTTTGGAAGAAAATTAAATTAATCGGGGTAGAAGAAACTAATTGGACCAGCACACAGTTCACCATCAGTTTATATATTTGGTCAAAATGCATCATGTTTTTCAAAAATAAACAACGGAAGAAAATTTTGGAAATTGATATTCGCGATATGAGACATGAAATTTGAGCTCAGAATAAAGCGAGAAACAGTCTGCTGTCAGTGACATGCGAGTCATAAATCGTATCGCTATTAGCTCCGGCTAGTATGTGAAAACTATTTATTAAAGGTCTTTTTTCTATCCATTTGGTATATGGAAAAAGTTTCCATTAATCTTAGAGTCTTAAGTCGTATCGCTCTTAGCTGCGACTAACATGGGAAAACAAAAGATAAATGCTGGTTTTTAACTATTTGATTGAAGGAAAAAGTTTCACAGAAAGACAAATATTACTGCATAATTTTATTCTAAAATCTTTTATCTTCTAATATCTTTTACATTGGAGGACCGCGCTGCAAGTTCCATTGACTTTAGAGCTTTTATTCTCTTGATCTCATTTAAGAATAATTTTCTAATTTAAAATATTTAAACATTTGACTCAACCAATTGGCGATAATCGTGTTTTATATCAGGTACTTAAATTGCTAGTATTTAGTGAGAAATTAGCGAATCTTATAAAGATCTTAACTATCAGACTTCAAGCCAATATTTTTCCCCGGCAACTCAAACACATGTTGGCTTAGGTTCGTTGGCTGGGAAGAGGTAGCGATGCTCATTTTCGAATAGAAATCATTAGAGAAATGTCGTGGCGATTTTTATAAATATTTAAGACGGGACGTTAATCATTTTGAGCTTTCCACCGACGATTGTTATATGCGAGTTTTATGTCACTGAAAAGTAAGCAAAGAATATTACAAAACCCGGCAACAACGGTAATGAACCATTATATTCGCAGCAAGTAAAAAGGGTATTGGAAAATTTAATTTCGGCTTATAAAATTATAATTTAAGTAAAGAGTAAAATAAATCCATAAAAATTACATTAAAATTTACCTAAAACGAACATTGCGACCAGTTCAAGTTCCAAGCCGTAAATGAGTTAAGTTAAGCCGCTGGTCGCGTTCTAAGCTTTGAATAATTGGTCTCGTACTGACGGAACTTTGAGCATTGACAGAGCTATTCCAAAGTTTTTAACAGCTGGTCACATCCCCTCAGATGTCTTGGAAGTTACTTGCGTTTAATTGAGCTCTGAAAAGCAGGCCACGTTCTGGCAGAGGTCTGAACAGCAGGCCACGTTCTATCAGAGCTCTGAACAGCAGGCCACGTTCTATCAGAGCTCTGAACAGCAGGCCACGTTCTATCAGAGCTCTGAAGATTCGGGCAGAGATTTGATTACCTCATAATCTGTCATACTATAATAGGTAAACAATAAGTATTATATTATTTGGATAATAATTATTTATCGGGAGCGCGACTCTGGTAACAAGATTCGTTAATGATTCTCTCCAAGAATGCAGTTTTCAAACGCACCATTTTTTCAAGTGCACATGCACAGTATTAATAAAGTTTAGCACGATCGGCTTACTCTCAAAATTATTTAATACTCTGCACATGCTATTTGCGGGAGATGCTCATGCCGGGCAAGGTTCGGGCAGGTCGGGTGTCGCAGTTCCAGAAGATCGGCCAGATAAGAGCCCGCCCGATGTGCTCCGGTTGACTAGAAACCTAAGCCCCTTAACAGGGTTGTATTATTTAAACAGATTTTTTATAATTAGTTATTGAGTAAGAAGATTTGTTTAATATAATCTTGGAATAAATTAAATTTGTCTTCATTTCGAAAGAAATGACAAATAAACTTGAGAAAGAAGACGAGAAAACAAAGTTGAATTTGCGAATGCGTTATTAAAGTTTGATCTTACAGCAAGAAACATAGGAAATGTTACAAAAGACTGAATAAAGTAAAGACCTGGACATAATTACCATTCAGTATTGGAATGAACTTACAGAATCGAAAATGATAAATCAGTATACAGCAGATTTGTATATTGAACTCCGGAATTATAATTTCACGCCGTTTTTTCCTTGAAAATTTTAGAGACCTTGTAGAGAAGTTGAGGAATGCAGCTCGAATGCGTTTACTTATTTCTTAGCAAGTAGCTAAGGATGCGACATGAAGCTCCACTGTCGTTATTTTACAATTATATATAGAAAATTACTAAATTCAATAAAATCTGACACCTGACATGCTAACGACCACATGCATCGGTCAAGGAACTAATGGTCAAATGGTCAAATGTGTGAGTTAGATAAGCTGAAGCAGGACGTCACGACGCGCATAGAGCGGAAAATATACGTACTTTTCCTAATCATAGTGATTTCTATCTCTTGGGAATGAACAAATGAAATTAAAATCAGGTGTTTAGCATGTGTCTATCTGCATGACGCTGACGGTGGCTGTCTTCTTGAATTCGAACTGAGATCTGAGAACCACTTTGATGGCAGAGGTTTTGAGTGTCGGCCATGAGTCAGGCCGAGTGTATAAGTCGCCTGTTTGCCTGACTTAGAGACGAGCGTAATACAACAATTAGTAAATCCCGTTCAGTAAACACAAGATTTTATAACTCGCTCATGAAAATACACGATACAATTAGTTTATTGCGGCCATCAAGAGTGAAGAGTGATATTAATTATGGCCGCAGTAAAGTAATTAAATATAAACAGTGATAATTAAACCTGGCTATTCGTATTGATATTTGATTCCCTCTTGTCCATTCATCATCCCTTCAGTTGCGATGATTGATGGACAAATTTGATAGAGAAATTAAACCTGCACGTCAGGGTTTAATCCCAGCGCACGACTTGATCGAGACTATTACGGATATTTATCAGTATTAATCTCTTAGTCAAATAATTTTCGTTCTTAATCAAGTTAAACCTAAAACTTGGTCTAATAGTTTCTTTCCAGTAAATTTAAACCTAATATTTATTAATATCTTGAATATTTGCACCTAGTATTAAAGACTGATTTTACAGTCAGTATGAAAATAATATTTGTACTGAAGAGTTTTTACATTCAATTCGTGCTAAAGATTTTTTTCACAGTCAAGTTGAACAAAATACTTGTGCTAACGAATTTTTTCACAATAACGTTGAGCATATTAGTTGTGCTTAAGAGTTTCTTCACAATCGAGTTAAAGATAATATTTATGCTAAAGAGTTATTTCACCGTCAAGTTGTGTGGGAAATTTCCCACCGTTACAGATAGGTTTATTATTCGTAGGTTCAAATTCGATCTAGGGTTAATAATAAAACTAAAAACTAAAAACTAAAAACTAAAAACTAAAAACTAAAAACTAAAAACTAAAAACTAAAAACTAAAAACTAAAAACTAAAAATTAAAAAATAATATTTAACGTTATGGTAGCTAAGGTTGGAGCCTGGTTTCCGGAAAAACAAAGTTCTCATTGACAGACTGCGGTATGCACGCTTATGCATGCCTCTTTGTTGGATCCAGCCAACCTCCTCCGCTACTTAAACCCTGAGTCAAATATTTTCATTGTGCTGCGATTTGACTATTCCTTAGTTTGAGTGCCAGATTTTTTATTGTATTATAAAGTTTGTTCCAATCATCATTAAGTTTGATTAATTATCATACGCAATGCTTCTGATTTCAATTATTGTTTGGATTTATTCAATGTCAATTATTTAAATATTATGTGGAAGCGACACTAGCACATGCTGTATTTTTAGAGGGATCGTTTAATTGCTTTAACCTTGAACTAATTACAACGGACCAATCTACAACTGTTCTAATTTTACTTTCACGAAGCATCCACCTACTATTGATTTATTCCTTTCCTCGAATCGAATTCTTCTCAAACGTTCGTTAGCGCAGTGGGTGTCAATAAAAACTTACCTCCGTTAATTTGGCTTCCTTTAAACTCATTTTCCATTTACTGCTTCAACTTGTTTGATTTGTACATTTCTGCCAACCTCCAGTCATCCAAAGCAACCCTTCTTCACAGTAAGAAGTCACCAGCCTTCTTCATAAGGCTGGTGTGTAGCCCCATGTAGACTACTGTAGAGCCCCATGACTCCTGTTGATGTTGTTACAGCCTTTTAATCTCATCTTTCATTCAAGGTGCAATGACACCTGGTTCCAAGAATTCAAGAATTCGAAATTTCTATAGGAAGTTTAAACTCATTCCACTCTTCGTTTCAATAAATTTTCTAATTATTGAATTTTACGTCATTTATTTTAATGTGGTTGTGTGAAATTTGTCATAGCTGAACATTATAATATTTATGGTAAAGAGTTATTTATAAGTCTAGTTTAACATAATTTTTGTGCCATAGAGTTAGTGCAGGATAGCCTGCGCTGAAGTGACACTGAGGTGGGAGAAGCGCTATATAGCGATGAGTCTCTGTTATCATGGTTTGGAGTCGCATTCTCACTGATAACTTCTGGTAATTTTGATGAGGGATGCATGATTGTTTGGTGGCTTGACAACAACATTAAATAAATATTTGACTTCCTCGTATTACTGTTGAGTAGCAGGAGGAGTAGCAGCCCGCAAGAAATAGGAAGGCAGTCAGGCGGTAGACGTAGAACATGACAGTGAGGCTGGGAGAGCAGAGGAGTAGAGTCTGAATAATATATGTTTAAAAATTACTTTTTAAAGACAACACTTCCAAAGAATCCGGTGTCTCCAATCTTAAAGATGTACCATGAATTTCTCATTTAATTTTCGAATAACAAAATTTCAGATCGATAGGATAAGTAGAAGTGTATTAAATTTTGATTACAAGATTTGTAGCAGACAGACAGACAAACAGACAGACAAACAAGAAGTGAAGTTAAAGAGAAGTGTTGTAAAAAATAAACCGATTTACAGACCAAACATATGCGCTCCCGAAATTATGGCGGGGAGGTGGGAAGAGAGGTGGGGAGGTTAAAAGAGAGGTGGGGGGTTGATAGAGAGGTGGGGACGTTGGAAGAGAGATGGGGAGGTTACAAGAGAGATGGGGAGGTTAAAAGAGAGGTGGGGAGGTTGAAAGAGATTTAGGGAAGCTGGAAGGGAGGTAGGGGAGTTGATGGAAAGGTGGGGAGGTTGGAATGGAGAAAGGCCAGAGTAGGAGTAATGAGTTCAATAGCTGAGGTTGGAAGGGAGGCTGACGGTTAAAACAGAATTGGGGAGGCCGGAAGAGAGTTGGGGAGGCCGGAAGAGAGTTGGGGAGGCCGGAAGAGAGTTGGGGAGGCCGGAAGAGAGTTGGGGAGGCCGGAAGAGAGTTGGGGAGGCCAGAGGAGAATTGGGAGGGCCGGAAGAGTGTTGGGGGGAGGGAGCTGGAAGAGGGTTGAGGAGGCCGGAAGAGCGTTGGGAAGGCCGGAAGAGAGTTGAAGAGGCTGGATGGGCGGCATAGAAGCCAGATGAAAACATGAGGAAAGGCCGGAAGGAAGCTAGAGTTGGGGGCGGGCATGCGTCGTGATGACGTCAGGAGGCCGGTGACGTGCTGCTGACGTGGTCGTCGCAGCATTGAGCGCCGCGCGTCCACCCGCGCCCTGGAGCCTCTTTAATGTTGGGGATGACACAGCAACTTTCTTTGTATCACTTCGCTGTTACCACGTCTCTTTGCTTCATGCTTACAATTATACACGGAGTTACAAAGATAATCATGTTTAAAGATACGTCAGTACAGAAAGATACGTTAGTACACGAATCATGAGAGTGCGGCAAGAAATATTGATAAATCGCTGCTCAGCTCGGAATTGCTGCGTATTAACATTTATACGGATAACATCTATATTCACTGTCATGTGTGTTCTGATAATATTCGAGTCGACGTGATATTTCCAACACAGCAAGCAACAATAAATCTTATCAGAATTAATTTGTGCACGTTACGCCTGTCGTGTCATCTGTTATATGCTGGAATATTAATTTTAGTTAAAGGATTCGTAGCACATTGACCACTGCTTGAAACTCCTGGCAAAATGATCCCCAGAATATAAAGTTTAACTTTTATAAACAGCAGCCTTACGTTGATTAAACTTCTGAGTGAGTCAATGAATTAAAATTGGTGCTGGAGTTACTAATGGAATTTTATCGATTAACTGAATCAGCTCGTAGATACGGTTGGTCAATTGAACATCTCTGTACTTTTTATCTGTTCTTACAAGTTCGGGGTTTCACGCTTGGGTTTTATGTATTCTTCTGCCCAGGACGTATCATCTAGAACGGCCGCGTAATTACTCAAGCATAATTATTTCCATTTAATGAATTTGCTTACAAAAAACTGAATCTGTTTTTTTTTTGTCAATATCCACGCAAAATTAATGTTCCTAACATGGCCGTTAGAGCTTGTACTTTCTCTCTGTGATACATCGCATGTCCATTAATCTAATTGCGAACTGGGACAGTGATGAGCTTTATTTCTGCGCTTAATGCATTGGTTTTAATCGCTCACATCATTATTTTTGCAATGAAAATATTGTGTGCATAAAATAATGTAACAAAAAACTTATTAAGTAAGCAAAAAGTCATTAAAAATTCTCTGAGGTTGGAATTCTCTGAGGTTGGTGAAGCGCAGTTAAACTTTGGAACCTTAACAATAAAACTTTTACTTGTCTCCGTGTTACAATTTTTTATTTGGAAATCTTGATGCAAAAAGTAATGGGCACATTGCTTAATCGGAACGACTATGAATGCGACTGAATGAATTCTGAATTCCATCAATGCTCAGACGTACGCACTTACCTCGCTTCTGTACTGTGTAGTAGACTCTCTCCGCAAGGTCTCGGAAAATCGATGCTAGAGAGACACGATTCCAACTGCACTCTCATCTACCTTGAACTTGAGACTCGGTAGACTTGCTCTACTTTGAGAGTAGACCACTACGTGAATCTATCTTCTTCAAGCTGCCCTTGGGTTTGGCATCTGACCTTCCTCTCTATCTACCTTGAACTTTGCTGGGCTTCTACTTTAATGCCGACGCAGCCATCTACTTCCCGCCTAGAACTTGCCATGCTTTATGCCTCAAGCCGTCCTCGCTTTTGGGCCCGAAGTAGAGAGTTAATGAAATATTCGTATTATCGCCCGTAGAGTTTTGTTGACGTCCAAAGAAAATTGTGTTATGCTTTACCTGCTAATACTCGTACATTTGTTGGTAATTTTTCCCTGAATTAACGATATTCAAGTTTATAATTACCCAACTTTTTCCTTGTTTGTTGTCAATAAATTGCAAGATATTTATGCTAATAGTCTATATTTGTAAAAAGATAAAAATATATTTTTCCGATTTAAAATATCAGTAATATAATGGAATGTATATCATATAATGGTTTGCAGAAAGGCCACAATTAAGGCAGAGACTAAACACTGATGAATATTCCGGAAGGGTCTGGGCGTAAATAAATCGATGTTTCAGCCTCTTTGATGTTAGCTCTGTGCGCAGTAAAATGCCATTTGATATTGGGGAAATTTCAGTAGCCATTTGCTAAAGTTCTTTTCTGCTTCATGATTGACCGGATTCGAGTGTCCAGAACCTTCCAGGTCTTCACTTTTTAAGAAATAAACGGTGAGGACTTAATTCGGCTAAAAAAAACGTTAAGTCGCGCTTTAACGTCCTCCAGATAAATATAACTATGTGCATACAAGCGGTTTAAATTAACTTTAGATGTTTGCACGACCATTTCGAAATTCCGCTTAATTCAAAATGGTGACAAAAGATTTTGCAGCCGAGTGATTTAGAAAAGCCATTAAGTTTCAAAAGTAATCTTGAGTAAAATTAAAGAATGTTAATTCGAAGTTGGTTTTCGTCCCAATGAGTTGGCCTCCAAAATTTATTTATTGCTGGTCAAAATTTTATAAGAAAATAACAGAAATTCTATTATCGGGCCGATATTCTGGCAGGGCCCACTCAGAATTTTTTCAATTAAAGTTAACCTCAGCAAAGGTGGCGGAATTTCCAGCAATGGATAGAGAAGTTGGACTAGTGAGCTGCAATAAAATCGACAGCCTCCTATTAATGTAAGCTGCATAACTTACAATATCAGGAATAATTGGGATCCTTGTTACCTGCCAGCCATCACACAACCTGTTGCGTGTCGTGCAGCCTGATCTTGCACGGCCTCCACACAACCTGTTGCGTGTCGTGCAGCCTGATCCTGCACGGCATCCAGGCAACCTGTTGCGTGTCGTGCAGCCTGATCCGTGATGCAGACATCGTCGACGACTTTGCCAATTACAGTTTAGGTAAGAACTGACCTATACTGAGAACAGGAGTAGATCTGAAATTAGTGGAACGGACTCTATGGACTTTTTGTCTAATGTAGTGAATGCTCGTACCCGTAGAATGCAGTGTGGGATCCTATCAACATGCAATGTAAGAGCCAACAAACGTTAAGCTACGCGAGTGTCTCAAAGTCAAGTTTAGGACGTTCTCATCCGTGGTCATGCTGATGCGCCGCCTTCGTCGTCCTCCGTCGATAGGCAGATCGCCCCGACACCGGGCCTATGGCAACGTTGCTGTCCAGCGTGACACGGGCGATACGGTGCGAGACACGGTGCGGGACATGATGCGGGACACGGTGCGGGACATGGTGCGGGACACGGTGCGGGACATGGTGCGGGACACGGTGCGGGACATGATGCGGGACACGGTGCGGGACATGATGTGGGACACGGTGCGGGACACGGTGCGGGACACGGTGCGGGACATGGTGCGGGACACGGTGCGGGACACGGTGCGGGACACGGTGCGGGACACGGTGCGGGACACGGTGCGGGACACGGTGCGGGACACGGTGCGGGACATGTCTCTTATACACATCTAGATGTGTATAAGAGACAGGCTCAGAACAGCAGGCCACGTTCTATCAGAGCTCTGAACAGCAGGCCACGTTCTATCAGAGCTCTGAACAGCAGGCCACGTTCTATCAGAGCTCTGAACAGCAGGCCACGTTCTATCAGAGCTCTGAACAGCAGGCCACGTTCTATCAGAGCTCTGAACAGCAGGCCACGTTCTATCAGAGCTCTGAACAGCAGGCCACGTTCTATCAGAGCTCTGAACAGCAGGCCACGTTCTATCAGAGCTCTGAACAGCAGGCCACGTTCTATCAGAGCTCTGAACAGCAGGCCACGTTCTATCAGAGCTCTGAACAGCAGGCCACGTTCTATCAGAGCTCTGAACAGCAGGCCACGTTCTATCAGAGCTCTGAACAGCAGGCCACGTTCTATCAGAGCTCTGAACAGCAGGCCACGTTCTATCAGAGCTCTGAACAGCAGGCCACGTTCTATCAGAGCTCTGAACAGCAGGCCACGTTCTATCAGAGCTCTGAACAGCAGGCCACGTTCTATCAGAGCTCTGAACAGCAGGCCACGTTCTATCAGAGCTCTGAACAGCAGGCCACGTTCTATCAGAGCTCTGAACAGCAGGCCACGTTCTATCAGAGCTCTGAACAGCAGGCCACGTTCTATCAGAGCTCTGAACAGCAGGCCACGTTCTATCAGAGCTCTGAACAGCAGGCCACGTTCTATCAGAGCTCTGAACAGCAGGCCACGTTCTATCAGAGCTCTGAACAGCAGGCCACGTTCTATCAGAGCTCTGAACAGCAGGCCACGTTCTATCAGAGCTCTGAACAGCAGGCCACGTTCTATCAGAGCTCTGAACAGCAGGCCACGTTCTATCAGAGCTCTGAACAGCAGGCCACGTTCTATCAGAGCTCTGAACAGCAGGCCACGTTCTATCAGAGCTCTNGGCCGGTAGCGGTGTTATGGTGGTGGTGGTGGTGAGGCGTAAATTAGTGCAGTTATCACTGTCACTCTATAATAAAACGTGTATTGAAATTTGTCTAACATGAATATAATGAGCGATGTAAATAGTAACTTTCCTGAGCGATGTAAATGCCCACTAAACATAAGATAAAAGCCAATTGATTAAAAATGTTATATTGTAATTATTCACTAAAAATTAAACTACAAATGTTCAATCAGAATTAGCAAATTGCCATCTGTTTCGCAGTCCCCGCTTTTATCTGCTTATTAAGATTTTATTAACAGCAATTCATATCTCTATTTTTTGTCAATCGAAAGAATCCTATACAAGGATGCTTTAAAAAAGCAATCCCAGAGATATCCAATAGATAATATTTATAGCTGCTCCTATTTCAATGCCGTTCATACTGCCTGCAACTCTATTAATATAACGAGAACTTCACAACATAAAAGTGCTACAAATTTCTCCTGCTATGAATGGTAGGATTGAGCGGGTCGAATGCTCTACTGCTCCACAGCAATGCTGCTAGGCTGCACTCAGCAGCTGTGTGGCAGCTGTGTAGCAGCTGTGTGGCAGCTGTATGGCAGCTGTGTGGCAGCGTGTGGCAACTGTGAATACGTCAGCACCATTGATTGCAGCCCTCAGCAGCTGTCCCTCCAGCCCTCCCTCAGTATGTGCACCCAACCTTCCACCTCCTGCCGTCAATTTCAGAGCCTGTCCCCAGCGCTACTCAGTGACCACCCTCAGAATCTACCTTTCGATGCTACCACCAATATCTACCCTCTAAACCTACTCTCAGTTTCTACCTTCCGATGCTACCACCAATATCTACCCTTTAGACCTGCCCTCAGTTTCTACCTTCCGATGCTACCACCAATATCTACCCTCTAGACCTACCCTCAGTTTCTACCTTCCGATGCTACCACCAATATCTACCCTCTAGACCTACCCTCAGTTTCTACCTTCCGATGCTACCACCAATATTTACCCTCTAGACCTGCCCTCAGCCTCTACCCCCAGCAGCTACCACCATTATCTACCCTGTGGGTCTACCCTCAGCCTCTACCTCACGCAGCTACCACCATTATCTACCTTCTAGTCCTGCCCTCAGCCTCTATACCTCCAGCACTTGCTCGAGTAGAGCTTCAAAACAATAACTTGCTTTAGTGGTAGTTTTAATACATGCAGTTCTGATGTCATACATTATGCAATTACATGCAACTGAAGGCACAATTCGTCGCTCAGGTTGCAAAAAAATCTCTATGGATTTGATGGACCATAATATTGCCATTTATCGTATAAAAAATTTAAGATTAGGCTGAAATTTTCAATCAAATTCAAAATTATGAATATCTTATGTGGGTGACAGTTTGAAATCTAGTGCTATCGCAATAAAATTTAGGAAAATTTGCGATGTAAGTCCATAAATAATTTAAACATCTCCCTATATAACTCTTACGAATGTTCATAATTTAATGTTAGATTACGGTTATGGTTTAAGGTTAGATATTCTGGAACATATATATTCACAATTGGGAAGATATTCTAGAACAATTACAATTTTCCATCATATTCCTGCAATTAATCATCAATCCAGTCATCAAATTAGTACGAAAATGTAAACATGAAACTAAAACAAAGGCACAGCACAGAACGCATTTTAATTCTTGGTTTAATTGATAGTACTTTTAATGTATTTCTTAAACTAGCTCTCGGTCATTGACTTCGCTTGCATGGAGACAAAAACGTCGTGTATTATGGCTGAGGCATTCCGCGTATATGAGCCTCACACCAAAAGCAATGGCCACAATAAACCCATGCTGATATACGCATATGCCCAGGGTGTTTATGTAGAGGACGCCTGATGCTCCCTCTGTGAAGGAGAGCCTAGCAATGTGGTGACATATGCAGCGATGTTCCACACGTCGTCAGTAGTTCACTCATCCATCAGAAACTCGAAATTCGACCATCAGCACCGTGCAGATCGCCATCACAGTCAGGTGCAGTATGGCTGCCAGCAACGCTGCTGTGTCAGGCAGCAATGCCTGTAGTAATTGGGCCCTCAGCGGACAACCTTTCCCGCTCGCCTATTTTCGGCCGATGAAAGTGAAAATATCTTGGGGGCTAATTTAGGTGACGAGCTGCAGGCTGCGCGCTCTCCACGTTCAGGAATATCCGCGGGTGCCAACAATAGAAAACCTGGACGCTATTTATACCGCGCCGTACAGAAGAGAGGGCATTGGCTTCTCGGCGCCGCCTCCTAAATAATTAAAACTGCTGGAGCCTTCTCGAACATGCCAGCCTGCGAGTCTAAGAGGATCTGATGGTTTGCAATGTTTATTATATTTGGATGTAAATATGTTTGTAGATGCGGATGACACTAAAATCCCTCTTTCGAAAATCTTTTACCAATGCATGACGGTCGAACCTGGAGCCGTAGAGGTGCTCCCTGAAGTGGAGTTCATTCCAAGCAAACAAATAAAAATTTATCAACTTCTTACAACTCCTCGATCCCTAGTAAATAAAATAAATAAAATGAATGAGATCGAGGTTGGATCATTAAAATTTAACCAATTTAATGAATCAATAACTTGTTTTCGTGGAGCAATGCTCCTGGAGAACATAGAGGCGGTAATTTGGTAATGAGTTTAATTGCGCACCGAAATAGTAAGTTTACCTAATGTATTTACCAGACCTGTTGCATGCCGTGCTGCAACACAGTGTCTACCACGACGCAACCTGTTGCATGTCGTGCTTCAACACAGTGTCTACCACGACACAACCTGTTGCGTGTCGTGCTGCAACACAGTGTCTGCCACGACGCAACCTGTTGCATGTCGTGCTGCAACACAGTGTCTGCCACGACGCAACCTGTTGCATGTCGTGCTGCAACACAGTGTCTACCACGACGCAACGTGTTGCATGTCGTGCTGCAACACAGTGTCTGCCACGACGCAACCTGTTGCATGTCGTGCTGCAACACAGTGTCTGCTGCCGTCTTCGCCTTGAGCTCTGATGCGCGCTGGCTTAAAACAGAAGCAGCTATATTCCCTGACCTCTTCCTCGAAACCTTTTCAGTACACAATATTTATGGTGGTTTGAGATTACAAGATTCACTTATTCTGCGGTCCGACATAGGCTATAATATATCATTCCTAAGAATTTCGTTCCTCTGATGAAGAGAACGTCGACTATGCAAACGAATTTATAACATTTTATTCTCTTCTAAATGAAAACGCGTCTCAATGATATTGAGCCGAACATTAAATAACCCAATCTCTTGCTGGACTCAATAATTGGACAGTCAGTCTAAAAATTTTTACTTTTGGAAAAAATTTTCATTTGGCATACATTCCATTAAAATTAATGCTATCGGCGTCATTGACGAATTGACGAGATATAACTGAGAATTATTGAAGTGAAACAGAATAATTTACAAAATTTTTACTGAATAATGTGTCGATAATAGTGGAAGGATCTTCTTCCTTCACAACAACAAATATTTGAGTTAATTATTACCACCTAAGAATATTTTCATCCTGAGGGTTAAGTTGCTATGTTACAATAAAATTTGCGTTTGCCCAAGAGAAGAGGAAGACGATCAGTGTTTTCTAATTGAGTTGTCCCAATAAAATGAATGGCAATATTTCACTATCGATTTAAAGAGCGAAAAAAACTGCAAGTAACCTGTTCAAGTGTAAGAAATTTCAATGATACTTAAAAACTACAGTATTTACATTTGCTAAAATAATCCGAACGAATGAATCCGAGACACGCAACCAATTAATCTTACTGAAGTTTTTCTCTTAATATTCTCGATCATAAATTCGACAAATGTTTTGTTTTCTATGAAACCGAATCTACAGACTAAATCTTCAGAAACACCGATTTAAAAACGTTTTTAGACTTCGGATGACCTTGCAATCGTGAGGTCAGATTTTTGAGAACGTAACCGCGAGTGCGGCGATCTTGAAAGTACAGGAAAGATCGGCGCTGGCGATCGAACTGCAGGTCTATTCCTGGACCGCGCGTCGCCCCCCCCCGCGCCCCCCGCGCTATTCTGGGCACGATAGCGCTGCAGCTGCAGCCGCAGCTCTCAGGTCCTTATGAATGAAACAAAGTAAACAGAGATCGATGTTGGAAACATTTTTTTGTTGCGGTCAAGAAAAGTAATGAATTCAACAATACACCAATTTTGGTTATGTTTATATCTTCGACTGTCGAGACTTGTATTACTTTACTTGAACTGTGATTATTGCTTGAATCGATAGAAATGTTACCTTGTATTTGAGAGGTAAAAGAAAACACACACACACACACATATGACTTACATAACACACCGAAAAATGCAACTACACAACACAGCAACACAACACACCACACCAACAAAACACAGCAACACAACACACCAACACATAAAAAATTCAGGAACTATACAGGCGCGGTTGGGACTACAAGCCCGCCAGCTACTTCCTGGAATGCGTGGGTGGCGGGAATCTGGGAACCGCGGCCGTTCCCAGTCTGTGAATGAGTTGGCCGAGCGCCAAGACTGCGGTCGCTACGCAGGGCGCCTTGTACTTCGTTTTGCTGTGGGGAGCTTAAAACTCCTGGGCCTATACTTTAAAAAAAAGTTAAGAGGTTGTAAGTTCATCAGCCAATCATTGACGGCCTTTCAAGCAAAATCCACCAATCATAGACAAGAGAATAGCGCGTAAGTACTTACGTTCACTTAGCGAATTTTAAAAGTATAGATCCTGGAGTCTAAACTTATTAAAAGTAAAGCTTCTATCGCGCGCGAGCTTTACGGTGTCAAACACTCGCGGTTAAATCAGTACAATAAATTGATTTAGATTTTTGATAGAACTTCACACAACACTGCGGGTGTGATACTTTGTGAAGTAGTGAGAGAAAAGGTTTGAAATCTTTATTATTTCAAATTTAAGTCTAAGAGAAGTTAGTGTGTTCTCCGAAGTTTCATGGATTCAACATTGTTGCATACTCTACAAACTCTAGGCTGCTATTATTCAGTTAAATCATCAGGGAATTTAAATAAATATTCTCCAAATCTGTTTATGAACTTCCTATAGTACAAAGAAAGGCTTCATGAATTGAAGCAAAGGTTAATGTGTGACTCATGATGAATAAATTGTCTGGTAAGTTAATATATTTTTCAGCCACTAATAAAATTTTGAGCTTATTTACATGATGGGATTAAATTTTAAGGACAGAATCTTCATGTTGGTCGTGAGTGAATGATCTTCATTCATCAAGAGAACTGCCTTCTCGCTTGCACGCGACGGTTGAATATCGAGTCACATTTCAGCGTCGTCCTCGGTACGAATGCGCGTTTTTCGTCTTGGTCGTACTTGGTGCTCAGTTCTGCCAAGCTGTTACATTGGTACTTGGTCGTACTTGGTGTTAAGTTCTGCCAAGCTGTTACTTTGGTACTTGGTCGTACTTGGTGTTAAGTTCTGCCAAGCTGTTACTTTGGCACTTGACCGTTGACAGAACTTTTGACGCTTCTTCTTTTAGTTGAACTTTAGTTTAGTTTTAGCAGCCTCTTTAAAAATTTTATTTGTAAATTTCTCCTACCTTCATGTCTGCAAATGTTTAAGTAAAAATGTGTTGTGTTTATAACTAAATGCAGCCCATTCATTATTAAAGTGATGAATTCCGGTTTACACAGCATCACTAGATTTTTACCAATAGGGCAACGTGGGGCAGCGAGCCCCCCACTTTTTTTAAACTAAATTTTTGATGAAGTTTTAATTGATACGAGGTGGTTCTTTGTTTTATTTTTAAATTCATGTTCTATTAGATAATTTCTTGATTTTACGCACAAGGATAAATAGGAAAGTCAGCAAAGTATTAATTTCTTTATTCGGTGTTATTGTTCGTAACATAGAAGTATTTTCATTATACACATCTGGTAACAAGCCAAATAGAGCATACAACAATAAATCTGCGGCCAAATTCCGCCCTCGTCATTCATAAGCCATTATAAATTTTATCAAAAGTTTTTTTCAAATCTTAAATCTGATTTCATAAGATTATTGCACATTCCCGTTTCCCCAAACGAATATTTTCGCACACGCGTTGCACTCCGGCATGTCATATGTGGTAATACTAACATCAAGACGTCGATAATGACTTATTACTTTCATTAATACGAGTTGCGTTTATTGGATGAAAGAAATATAAGAATTTTACAGCTAGTTCACATAAACTTATATTGCAGGAGAAACGTAAACTTTTTTACATTTCAATAACACTATTTTCCATCCATGTAATGAAGACGCTGACACGTCACTGAAATTTATTATTCTCCGGATTGAGATTATTCGACGATTAATTATTAAAGTCGTAATTGTAGAAAACGAATGTTAAGAGTCTGGGTTAAAATTGTTCAAAGTAAGAATACTGAGATTTAAGAGCTAAACGCGCGTACGAAGAAAGAATAATTTACAGCTACCAATAAGAAGGAAGACTCTGATAATTAAATGCATTCGCACCAATTTAGAAATTTCCTCGTGAAATTGATTCAAAATATTGTTCCAATAAATTCACTGATGATTTGCGAGAAGATAAATGCTGCAAGTGATGCCCGGTTCTTAAAAGTTTTTTATCCTGATCCAAAAATACAGTTGTTACTGGAAAAAGTATAGTTCGTATAGACACGTAATGGGTATGCTGTTGAATATTCGGCGAAATCACTCTTGTCGTACAGCTACATTGGTAAAACGCAACTGCCTCTTACGTAAGTAAATTCTCATAGGGCCGCGCTCTTTTCAGTAAAAGCTCGTGGAAATTGTATAAATGCGCGGCACTTCATAGAAAATGTTATATTTAACAATGCTACGGCAATATACCATTTCTGAACTCGTTTTCAGTTACAATGATAACGGAGGCACTTCTTTACCGCATTCTCCACTACCTTTGGCGCTCTACCTTTGGCCGAAGCTCTAACGATGGGCTGATATATAGAACAGCCGCGAGCTGCGAGTAGACTGTGGCTATCATTGCACAGAATTTCCTCTTAAATTTCAGTAACATTCATTAACATGGAGGATAAGCACAAGATTAAACAGAATAAAACTGTTCAATCAAATTATTGATTACAAAGTAGACAAAAGTTTGAATTTTACTTGTTGTTTATCAAATAAATAATTACCTTCATAATTTTTGCAAGTTATTTTCTGCCTAATTTGATTTATGTTACGCAGAAACTTATATTGGCTCGCACACGAGCAATTATCGTATGCTGGTAATATCATACAACATATCGACAAGAATTACTGCTCTTTGTACCGTATATAAACAATCTTCGAGGAGAGAATCATCTTCACGTAAAGCACTCTCACAATATGACTCCAGAAATAATCGTGCTGCAACTCCATCGCTATTCTTCACTCTCATAAATCAAACTCAATTTAACGAATTTTCGCCACGCTGCTCTGCCTGAACAGTTCGTTATAACAGCAGGCGCTTCAGGATGCATGCAATCCTCATCGTGAAGTGTCAGCTGAGCGAACATTGTTACCACAAAACACAGTACAAATTCAACAATGTTTTTCCAATTAATATGTAACGATAAATTAATCTATCAATAATTGGTGTAAAGAACCGTACAATAAAATTGCAACGAAGAGTTTTCAAGACTGGATTTTAGCCATGGGAAATGTAGGAGCGAATTTTGCTGCCATTGAGAACATTTCGCATGCAGCGCAGGTCGGAGCATGTCACGTGAGATTCTAACCAGTAGGTGTTCGTTAAACGTATAATAAACTTGAAATACAACAACAATTTGTCACGAATAACAACATCCATAGTAAGTTCTGTGCGCAGGATGACAGATAAATAAGAACAATTAGGCGAGTTGGTATGTGAGCTACCAGGCAAGTCTTTGGAACTGTCGAGGCGTCGTGAAAGATTTGGTTAATCGCAATTCCGTTCTCAGCCGAAACTTGTCAATCACAGAAACGCTGAATCTTCAATTAATGTGGCTGTAACCATAAGCGTGGGAGTTTGTTAGAATGCAGAGACTTTTACATGAGTTACCCATCAATATATCAACCTAGAACAGCACAAAATTATTATCATAATTAATTTAAGTTGATATTTGAATGTCGAAATTCTTATTTGTTTGTTTTACACAAACAGTCACGAATTTAAACTGATCTTTGATGAAAATGTATGAATGAAATTTTCAAATAAGAGACATAACTTGACTTGTAACCATAGTGCAGAAATTGAAAGATAAACTGAGCTCTCAAGTTATATGCCAGCTCAGCTAAAAAATATCGCTCACTTGACATCAAGTATCTAATTAAGAGTTTAAAAATTTGCGCATCATTTAATTGTCTCGGTGCGAACGAGCTGTAGTTTTCATACATCCTAACTAAATTACTAGACTGAGAAAAAATGTTTGAAATAACTCTGATATATACTCGAAGTTACCGTTTCATTGAAATTTTACCCAGCATTTCTGCTCCTTAGCATACGAATGTAGTATTTCCAAGCTAAATTTGATATAATTTGTTTTAGAATCATTTGTTCACAAGTAAAAGAGCGGCTAAACATCGTGATAAATCACTCAACAGCAGGTCAATGCGCGGCTCCTGAGCTGTGAGAAATACCGCCAGGAGCAGGACTTTGGAGTGATTATTTGACAGGAATTTTACTAAGTTCGTTACTCGCGATAGTCAGAACTGCTTTACTAATAACTCTTGTCTAATTATACACATTTCAGTGAGATCTAGCGGCGTCTGGTAAAGACACGTCGAAGGCGGTCGATTCTAAGGAATTTGTACGTTCATTCAATAAAATATGTCCGCTTGAAATGAAATCTTATACAAAAATTATTTCTTAGCTCTAGCAAGAAAATAATAAAGTTTAATTTCCATTAGATAAATAATTTACATTCTTTTTCATAATAATACTTCTGACAATAATTTAAACCAATCTCACGGAAATAAATTCTAATTTTATTCATTGAAAACATATCATAGTTCGACTACGTGAATTAGAAAATTTATATCCAGCTCAGCTGAGTTCTTACCCTTACTATGAAAATCAGTACTTCAATCTCAACAACCTTTAGTTCATTCTTTCATAAAGAACTCCTTACTTATTCACACTAATCATAAAATATTTAACTTAAAACAGTTCTATGTGAGGCAGACTTGCAAATTAATCCAAGTTGAGCGCAAACTTCAATCACGCATCGTGCCTGAACTCGACATCATAAGTTTCATAACTACAACTACAACATACCTCATTACATTACGGACAGAACCGACACCAGAAAACACTTAACTTTGTTAAGGGGAGAGCAATGCAATATTGGCCTCTCCCTACAATAGTTGATTACATACGCCAAGACCTTTGAATTTGTACCATGAAAATATGAGAGAAACTCCGAAAACACTACTCACAACTACAATGCGATAGGATCCATTTGTTACTAATGTTCTCTCATGTAAAATTATACAAACTAAACAACGTTGAACGGTAAACAATTTTACGTGTGGATCAACAGAGAGAGCAAGCACAGACAGCATTGTGGTCTGACATTGAGAATCTGTTAGAAGATTCTTATATATAGTTGCGCGTCCAGTAAAGTAACTGCCACACGTAGCGTACAGTATTACTTGAAGCCTTACACATAAAGATTAAAGCACAGCCATATAAAGAGTTGTTCACTCAACATCACACGAACATGACAATAAGTCAGTGGAACACAGAAGTAAAACAACGAAGAAATTATTGTGTCACCATGGATATGCCACTCTTCCTAAAGAGCGCAGGCTCAAGTTTCACCATGAAAACAGGCTTTACATTTAATTACAAGATTGCAAGCCAATGATGCACTTCACGGCTGCATCCTATACAGTCACGCCCAAACAGTGACTATACAAGACGAGATCAGGTCATGTAATGCCGGCAACAGCAATAGATTGGCCTTAACATTCAACACCAAAAAGAACTTAAGAAGATGACCTACCACTGAGCAATGAATAGCATCATTTGGGCTAATCTGTAAAAAGCATTAAAGAAATGCATCATTGGTTTGGGCAGTTTATAAAAATAAATTGCTCGCAAAGTATTGGTAACTGTTGTATCAGAGCATCGATACCAGCAATGTTAGAGCATTAGACGAAGTTAAGAGAAAGTTAGTCAGGACGAGAAGCTGCTCACGATGCGTACGTGACTCCACTTATCACCAACAAATTTTCTGTACAAGCATCGCTCAAAATAGTATATGTT
This sequence comes from Hyalella azteca, assembly GCF_000764305.2. Taxonomy (NCBI): domain Eukaryota; kingdom Metazoa; phylum Arthropoda; class Malacostraca; order Amphipoda; family Hyalellidae; genus Hyalella; species Hyalella azteca. The sequence goes on from NW_025941052.1 coordinate 29,179, forward strand.
ACAACTGTCTTAAATTATGGCAAACTCCTGATGGCACATAATCGAAGTGAGGCTTGGTTTCTGAAGTGATGGCTTCAGCATTCAGCCTGAACTGTCAGCAGCGTCGCCTTCAAGCTGGCTAGGCAGTGTCGCTTCCATGCTAGCGTTGCCTGAAGTAGGAGGAACCCCCTCCGCAACGCCGGAACTCGGTCCTGGCGTGCTGCCTGAACTGCTGCTAGCTCTTTTCAACTTTTGCTTCAAGTGAACTTTAGCGTGTCTCTTCTTCTCGTCAGATCGAGCAAACTTTCGACAACAAACGTCGCAAGAGAATGGCTTTTCCCCTGTGTGTGTTCGGATGTGTGTTGTTAAATGATCAGATCTTGAGAATGATCTCATGCAAATGCGACATTGGAAAGGCTTTTGTCCGGTGTGAATTCGAATGTGACGTGTGAGTTCGTCAGATCTGGAAAATCGTCTATCGCAAGTATCAACAGGACACGCGTACGGTCTCTCATGAACAGGAGTTTTACTTGGTCGGTTGGGATATTTTCGCGCTTTTACAGGTAATAACTTGAGGGGTACCGGACTTTGCTGGTAGACCTGCGATAGAATTTCATGACCTTTACTGGTTGATTGGTTGTACTCGGCTAAATTAGCTGCGGAATCAGTGTAAATATTGGGCTCTAATTTGGGAACAACTGACGAACTTCCTGAAGGACCAGCAACAGGCTCGACCATGGGACCGCTGGTGGCTGTGACGCCGTACGTAACTTGAGCAGAGAATCCACTTCGCCCTACGCCCACTTCGTACTGGAATTTTGCCGCCACTTGTTGAGTGCCGCCTATCCGACCGAAGTCTTCAGATATCAAACCAATCTGGTTTAATTGTTCATGTGGAATGACATGTTCTTGAGATTGCGATTGAGGAATGTGGAGCTGCTCCTGAGCTTGTTGGAGCTGAGAAGGGTGTACAGACAGCGATTGTTGTGAATGCTGTTGTGGCTGATGTTGAGATAGTTGTTGCTGAGTTTGCGGGATGAGAATATTTGGAAGAAGAGATGCAGTTGTCATTGACGAGGAAGAAGATGCTACATTAGTTTGTGTTGATGAGGAATAAGTTGGTGGCTGTTTCAAAGTTAAAATTGGTGACTGTGAAGTTTCAAATGGAACTAATAAATCATTAGGATTTATGGAAATGGCTGGCAGCCTGTCATCAAATGCCCCTGAAGAGAATGGGGGGATGTGTTCTGGTAATAGAGGCGAGCTACTAGGTTGGGTGATGGGAGGGGTTTGAAGGAGGCCTAAGAATGGGGTTAAAGACCCACTCTTATCGGTGGATGAGGTAGGGAAGAGCCACGCACTAAGAGTCGTGGGTGAAGGTGTCGTCACCTGGGGAATTGAAACATTGGGTGAAGTTGCCGTAAAACTTCCTCTGTACTGCAACTTCTCAGTGGAAATCTGTTGAATTTGAACCTGATGCTGTTGTTGGACCTGAGATGACTGCGGCCCTGTTTGCACAATTTGAATTTGATGTTGGTGTAGTTGTTGCTGATGCAACTGTTGCTGCTGATGTTCTTGCTGCTGCAATTGTAAAACATGATGTTGCTGAATTTGTTGTTGTTGCTGAGGAACGTGTGACAGCAAAAGTTGACTGGCATCTTGTAGTTGTTGCGGCTGCCGCTGCTGCTGGAGTTGTGGGTGTTGGTGTTGAGAAAGGTGTTGTTGTTGTTGTTGTTGATGGTGCTGAAGCTGGTGTTGTTGTTGCTGTTGTTGCTGCTGCTGCTGTTGCTGCTGTTGTTGTTGTTGCTGCTGCTGCTGTTGATGGTGAGGGTACATGACTTGGACCGAGCTGTCAAGAGAAGTTTCGTGTCCTGGCGAGAGAGACACAAGTTGCTCAGGACTCAAGTAAGGCGTGTGCTGGTCGGGCGACCCGCGCTCAGGTGACAAGTGAGCAGGGGATGACGCGTACGGGGACGATACGTGAGAGGCGTTGCAGGGCGAGAGGATGGGCGAGGCAGGGGCGTCGAGCAGCTCTAGCTTGACGACGTCGTCGTCGTGGTGGTCGGTGATGTCGATGAAAGTAGCGTCGCTGCTGACGCTCTTGTCGAGGCGGTCGTTGGCGCCGAACGAGGAGTGAGAGTCGAGGCTGGCCGGAGAGTCGCAGATTCTGTCGAAGCTGAAGTTGTTGAAGTTGATGAGCGGTTTCGATGGTAGCGGTGAAGAGGCGGACACGCGGAGCTCGTCTGCGTCGGGGGTCGCTGCAGAGAAATAAAACACGTTCGTTAGTCGAGTTATTATTTTTATATATTATTATTTCTAAAACTAGCCACCATTAATAAGTAATGAGTAGATTTTGTAATGAGTGTGAAAACTAAGGTGAATGGCAAATAGATTGGATTTATGAACACGGTAATTAATAGAAAGTCCAAATAATATAAGGAAAGAGGTCTAAAATTCATTGGTTTTTCTGATAGGTCCCAAATTTGTGCTTTTGGTAGGAGTCCCCCGAATTTCGAACTGATATACATTTTTAATGACAACCCGAATCAAATGTAGTTTTTCGTTGACGCATTGAGTCAAATGCTTGATCCACGAGCGCCTCTAATCTATGGAGAGCTATAAAATATGGCTGAAATTGAAATAAATTTCAGTGTCACCGAGAACGCAATGCGCTAAAATAAATATCATCAGCTAGATAGACAGGAAAGAAGCGTGATGCAGCAACAGGAACAACAGAGCTGACGAGATGCATGGTAGAAACATTAGCGCCAGCCGTGTGATTGCTGTAGCAGTCGGGCATACGATTGCGCAGCAGCAGCACTGTACGTTGCCGGAGTGACATTCCTTATAAACAAGAAGTTATAACGCACATTTTAGGGAACTGTTGCTTTGCAATCAATAAATTTATGTTCAAATTGGATCAATTAATACTGAATTATATCCCAAATGATTATTCTGAACGAATACACTCTAATTTCGGTGCATTGCTGCCTTTTACGCTTTATAACTGAGTAAATAGCTCTGTACTGAAATAATAACAAAGTATTTTTATTCTCACTTCTCTAATTGATTTTATATTTGCCATACACGACAACTTCATTTTCTATTCAATTTGTGGCTGCGGAAAGGATCACGAAATTGATTTACTTTGACCGAAACCCCGACGATCGGGACATATTCATGTACATTCTACCAGGTCTCAACTCGAGGTGGTAAGTGATGACTTTTCCGTCAGTAAGGGATGAATATAAACTAGTTATAAATAAACAGAATGTATGCAGTTTTACCTAACTTTTGAAGCCTATTTGAGAGAATATTTGTGCCAACGAGTCATAAGCGTGTGCAAGACAAACGTCACGAGTAGCAACAGCTCTTTTTGGCTCTCCAACACAAGCTCCACCCAGCGTAGAGCGCTCAGGCTCCGCCCCTCCCATGTACATTGCAGGCAACCGTATACCCTCATGGATGACGTAGAGCTGCTCTCTACGTCACACATGATATCAGAGAACAAGTAAAGGCCATGCCTTCCGGAGCAAGCGCGCCAACCTCGCAGTGCAGTCCGATATAATTTTAACGGTCGTTTTTTTAGAAGCACGTTACAAATGACGCTTGTTGCCAAGCACTGAAACTGCTTGTATAACATTGCCAAGGAAAAAGCAGAACTATTACGACAGTAGTTTGGTAAGCAAGAAAGTAAAACAATTTGGCGCCAAAGGCGAGTTCTTATTATTATTCAAGTTCTTATTATTATTTCTTTAAAACGACACAATATGCTAGCTTATAGTTATCTTTCTCTTGAATTCTCATGCTCTATATCCTTAAATTTAAGTATGATTTATAAATAGTTTGCTAATGATCACCAGACTGACGTTGGCTCTAGAGCTCGCCAAAACTGGGTCCAAAATGTCGCCAAGAAGGGACTCACGAGCTGCTGGGTCATCGAGCGTTTTTATTTACAGTGTATGGCGCATCTTGCTTTTAATAGCGCAGTAAAACACGATCAAGTCGCGTGAGAAAATATGCTTGCCAAATGACGTTCACATGACATCATTGCGCGGCCACTCATCGCCTGACTCATTTGTTTGGGTTATTAAGGCGATATGCTTCGTTTAGGGATATTTTAAGGGTACGTGAAGCGAGGTGCGACTGACCTCATTTAGAGAAATTTGTGAAACAAACAATTCGTAAACTAAATTAATTTACAGTTAAAATTATTCGGTAACTGTGATATTGCAAACTATGTATTATAACTGGTATATATACCTAATAAAGCAGCTAACGATAACTTTGAGCAAACGGCTGGTCGATCTCACAATTAATAACTCAGTTAGAAGAACAATTAATTAAAACCAAGCTATATAGCCAATTAGTCTTAAGATATTATTGTAACGTTATCCCTAAGTTGTTATTTGGGGTTTATTTGAATATTTTAAGGAAATGTTTGGCAGTACTGAGCCTTGCCTCATCACACAACACAGGATGTAACGACAAAATCGATCATCAATAAAATGAAAGATTAGTACGATCTTACCAACTTGCCTTAACAGTAGAAAAAACAGAGAAAATATTTTTTATTAAAGAGTGGAAATCGCAAGTCGCTTAAAGCAGGAATGCATATTAAAAAATTCTTTTGTTTATGGTTATATGAATAGTTCAGACGAACGATGTCAGGTCGTCAATTGACGTGGTAAGGGATATTCTATTTAAGATGGATAAAATTTGTTTGTAATAAAAAATGTAATAATTATTATTAAAATTATATTTAAAGATGTATTTATATGCCTCACCATATTTATTACCGGCAAGCTGAGATGTGGTCACTATACTTTCGTTGTAATGCATTCAGCAATACATTCTCGGGAATAAAATGTATCCCATTATAATTGAGCCTTCCTCTCGTGGCTGTTGCCTCTGGCCAAGTCACAGACTGTGAGGTCGATGAAGTCACAAAGTAACTGTGTTCCTCTTGGTAATCTTTGGCATTGTTTGGCGGCCGCATTTAGCGCCTGTGTCATAACCAACAAGTCGCTAGGCTTGCCAACAGGTGAGAAAATCGCGGGCTTCCCGCCAAGCTGCAGCGCCTAACTAAAGCTCTTCCCCTTATATAGCGGGAATATGCGGCTCACAACTTGGGAAATAGTCTCGCTCTAGAGTTTTTATGATTGACCCCAAACATAACCGCAGCTTTGTCACACCTGTAAGACGTAATCAATTTATTTTCATGACATTGATTTTGTATAAGAAGTTTGATTGGGGCACGTGACAAAAATGATAATAATAAAACTTTATTATTATCTCAGTTGAAATGTAGTTGACATGCAAGTATTAGATTTGAACACTCAAATGTTAGTTAGTCTTTTGTCAAATTTGTTAGTAGAAATTATAAATATTGATAAGGAGATGCAATGCAGTTAAGTTTAATATAATTAGTAGAGTAAATGAATTAAACGAAAGAAAACAAGTATATACAATAACTCAATACCATATAAGGATTTAAATTCACAACGCCTGGCTTGCTGTGCTCACGCAGGGAAGGACGACGTCATCAGCGGCCCTAGCTCTTCATGACCTCTGCTTCCTAAAGTAGCACATCTCATACAAGCTCTTCTCCTGCAGGCTAAGGCTCATGTGTTCGCCATCTAAGCGCTTGGCATTGCCAACTTGAAGTGTTTTTTTTTTTTTCTGGCAGAAGATGCAATGTTATTCTCTCACGAGACTCTCCGCCAGAGTTCGAGAGGAAAATCGTCATCGATGAAATCATGCTGCGATGGCCCCAACTTGGCATTCGTCTAAGCATTCCTGCATAAAGAGTGGCGAGGCTTCACCCTCATATACCCTTTATTCTTGCACGACGTCACTCTCAGCAACAAGCTCGACTCATGAGAGTCTCGCTGCAGTGACCAAACCTGCCTCAGATGCTGAGGTCTTATATGGATAAGTGCGGCAAGATTCAAGCCCCAGCTGTTCGCCACGCATTGCCCAGGATGGAGTTTAGTGCGACTATGTCATGCATGACGTATATCATGGCGCTACGACGAGGCAAACTGCACGTCATGTGTGACGTATGGAACGGCGTAGACTTGTTACGCCCTCGCGCGTAGGCGGACTAGTTCACTCAGCGATCTCGTTCTATTTTTTTCCACTACCGAGCTTGTCTGGTAGCCTCGAATTAGCATCAGTAATACAGTAAAAACTGACGCCCTTAAGCTTACATCTCCCTGGGTCTCGTAAACCAGATCGCGGACTGAGACCGCGCGTTGTCTTAAGAGGAAAGTGGAGGTTAATCCACGGCTTAAAAGGGTGGAGCGCAGCGTTTGTTGTCATCTATTGTCGGAACGACCTAATTGGTTTCATTTATTTATTTATTAATTTATTTATTTTCAACCAATTAGTGTACGGACCATATTTAGCTACGATCAAAGAGGAGACGAAATGATAATGGCTATATTATTAAATGCCTTCGCTAGTTTAGCTCACTGGTGTCAATTAGTTGCTTATTGTTATTGATGATGTGTTGATGAATGGTTATTAAAAAAATTTTTATCATGCTGTCACAACTCTGCAATTTTCGCACGTCTCATTACCAAAATAAATTATGTACATGCTATTTATATTCGTAAATTTGTACAGGTGTGAGTTAAAGTACATGTCAACATTGTATATGATATTCAAGATTTGCACGTATAAAATGAGTTGCACGCAGAGGTAAAAAACTTGCATCATATTTACTCTAAATAAAAACAATCTGATTTATTTCTGCAAGAAAGAGCGGAGCATTTGATGCAGGAAAAGGAGCCAAGGACTCACGCCTTTAAACAACCAAACGTCTTCCTTACAAGGAGCGATTCCTGCGGTGCGACGAGCGGGCGCTCAGCTTTCCTATCGCCGCTGCCTCGCTGCACCACTTAATTGAGTTTCAAACGGTGCAGTGAGTACCCACTGGCCAGCCACTACAGTGAAAAGTTAACACTTATACCTGTATAAGAATATTAAAACCATACGTAATTCCGATCATCATTTCCGATGTCTGGCTGCAAGCAATAGATGTATAGATGTATGTAGATGCAATGCAATATGTATGTAGATGTATAGATGTTGCAGCAATAGATGTATGTAGATGTATATAGTGGCAGTGCTGCAAGTAGTGAGCTCAATAGCAACACAGACGTTCATGTTATAGGTTAAGACGTGGCATTCTTCCGTCGAACAGAACCAGATGAAACGCTTATGAGGCAAATCATATTATTTATCCTTATGTTACGTCAGTATTGATGGCTCAAGACAGAAATGGAGGCATGAGTTACACATGTACAATATATCTGAGGTAGCGACCTGAGTACACCTTGGTTCTGTTACCGCCTCTAGGCGTACGTTTGCAGCACTAAGCGCTGTACTAGAATGTACATCAGAGGTAGAGGCGTGTACAGCACCAAGGTGTACTCACACAAGGCGCTGTACTAGGATGTACATCAGAGGTAGAGGCGTGTACAGCACCAAGGTGTACTCATACAAGGCGCTGTACTAGAATGTACATCAGAACTAGAGGCGTGTACAGCACCAAGGTGTACTCACACAAGGCGCTGTACTAGAATGTACATCAGAGCTAGAGGCGTGTACAGCACCAAGGTGTACTCGTACAAGGCGCTGTACTGGAATGTACATCAGACGTAGAGGCGTATGAGTGCAGTGATCAGGAAGGTGGAGCTGAAATAAGAGGGCGAGGTGCAGGCCGCCGCCCCTGCTGATCAGCGGTCAGCTCATGTCGGTGTTCGCTTATAAGACCTCAGAGATCAGCGCGACTTGCGCGCAAATAAAGACAAGTGTTTAATTTCACTGCGCACCCATCCTTTACTAACTTCAGCAACCCCTTAATTTCAATGCTAATTCTACCAGAATTGTTTGCTAGCAAGTGAAATGAAAGTCTGCAGTGGCGTTGTTGTGATATCTACAGCAGTCATATAAACTTGGCATTATAAGGATTATTATTATTATTATTCTCATCATTATTATTATTATATTATTATTATTATTATTAATATTATTATTATTATTGCCATATATTAATTTTAAATTCACTATATCCATCGAAGTTGATTCGGAAGTGACGTTACTAGTTCAGCGACTTTCATAACGGATCTTCTTCTTTCACGTTACAAGAATAAAAGTATTTAATCTTAATTTGCAATACTTGCGCTAAACAGACAAATTAATGCACACCTCTTCACGACATGTAGCTCGTGGGCACCTGAGGTCTCCCCCCCCTGCCTAGCCTCGACCGCGGCTTAACCGTGCGCAACCGTGCACGGCGGTTCTTCATTAGGAGTCCCCAGGCGCAACATCGAAAGGAATCAATTAAGCAAATTGAGCGAAGTTGCTGCGGTGACCTATGTTTAGCTGCGCACTGTCGACTTTCCTCCGGAGAGGGATTTTCTGAGCTGCCAAAGAGGTTAACTCACAAAGCTTGGGCACACACTCGCTCCTTATGACGAAGCTGGCAAGGCAAAGGCATACTATAGTAAGTTTGCTAAGCACTTGACGCTCGCTGCTACGCATGTACGAACGGCCAGACTTTCATCTTGCTGAATATGCTTACATCTGACATGGAGAAAACTGTGACTGCTGCATCGAAGAGACTGCTTCTGATCTCATACACTGAGAACGTCGCAATATTTGGGGCACATCGAGCAGTAACTTGGCTGTTCTTGCTCACTCGTTTTTAAGTGGTATCATGATAATTTATTGTAGCCTAGATCTGATGCCCAATGCTTGCAGGGGTCACTGGGAAATTTATAATTTAAATTACGTGCAATATATCAGCGCCCAACTGCCATCATTCTCACGTGATGTAAGTACGATGTTTCCCTCACTGGCCTATAATATATTTACGGGCTCATAACGAAGGAGAAGGAGTCTATCATTAGTGAGATGACCGAAGCGTTAGTAATGTTTCTTCTTTAGAAAGCAAGTGCCAGACACTTGGCAGGCGACGTATACGTCTCACGCCGGCCAAGAAAGCGAGTCGACAACAGGCACGAAGAAAAGAAGACGTGGCACTTGTCCAAGAACTTGCCGCACATTCGTAGAGGACGACCGAAGTGTCCCGCAGGTTGCAGATAATACGAGATTATTGCTTTTCTGAAGCCGATGAGGTAACGCAGGTGAGCAAAATTAGAGTCAAGAAAAGCAGGGCACACAATACATATCTGATCGCCTGAAGAAAGAACCTGACATGAGAAGGGTCCAATACTTGGCAGACGTACGCAACCTTCACGCTTGTTTCGTTGTTTTTGCACCCGAAAATCTTGGCAGTTTGGGAGTTAAAAGTCCTTCCTGGTTCTTATCTTGCTGTCGGTTTGAAGTATTCGGCAGATTCCTAGAGATATTTCTACTATGTCCTCACAATGCTTTAGACAAATAATTCCTCTTCCCATATGTAGATGCAAAGACGAAATTGGTAAACGGTTTTATAGACATATTTCATCAGAAGTGAATTTCGACGGGAAATTATGTTATTGAACTAATAGCACAATGGGCGCCTATTAAAATTCTTCTGCCGTTGGACGGCGAATTCATGTCACATTGTGCGGGACTTGCAGGACGCAATGCAGGACTTGCGGGACATTTTGTGGGGGGACTAGCAGGATATTGGGCGACGGAAATTGCAGGATATCGTCCTGGACTTGCAACTTTGTGTGGGATATAAATAAACAACTGAGTTAAGTACCAACTAACACAAGCAACCGATGACGCGTAAGTATCATTGTTGTATTGACTCGCTGCACGAGGACTAACAAGTTGAAGCCGGACTTTCTTCTTGGACTGAGTTTGGCCATCAACCCTCCTTATAAGAACTCTGCGACCACCGAGAAGGCAACCTACCTAACTGATAAACAAGTCGGAGTTATTGGTCACTGACCACTGACCACTTTTTGGCCAGCCATGAGCCGACCATGTCTCTTGATTACAACCACGATTGTGGCGGGCAGCGGACACTCTTATTTGGGTACATGTTTTCGTGCGACACTTGGGAGCTTTGAGTAACTCAGGCGATCAGGAAATCGTAGAACCTGAGAGGTAAAATTTCCTACTCGTGAGAAGTTCGTGGGACACTTAATAGAGAACAATTTGTTGTGGAAATCCTTCAGTTTTTTGTACGCGTGGTACTTTATAATTGGCATTTCCAAAATAGAATCTATTATCTTTTCTATTTTGTCAAGTTTCCAAATAATATGCGTTTCATCTTACGAGTACTGTAAACGTTCTCATCAAATGATGGCGTCATGATGCAACAAAATGATTGTCATGCATGTGTACATGCTTGGAGCGCAGACCGACCAATGCTTGTGTTCCTAATTGCTTAAAAATGAAGGAATTGTTAAAGGATGCGTCAGCCTGAAGGTCCGATGCTCTGAGCAGCTCTGAACGCGGTCATCATTATTCGGCCTTCAAGCAGTAACTCACATAGAAAATTATTTCAAAACGAAATCGTGTGCACGAATAACGATTTCAATAAATTGGTAATAGATTGTTGCTATTACTTTTTTTAAACTTGGACAAATAATTATGCAGAATCATAACCGTGTTATAGGCGGCCGTTCTACCACCACTGAATGGCCACCTCAGGTCCGGGTGTTATTTTTGAGAGGTTTCAGCGTCGGCAAGACGCAGCGCGATATACGTAGGAGTTCCTTATAAGGATCGTTGGTGCACACTGCCAGTTGCGCCCTCGGCTGCAGCTGCGGCTCCAGCCCTGTACAATGTACATTACACTTCTAGATTGTGCAGTCGCATTATAACAGTCCTATATTGTACAGTCGCATTATAGCAGTCATATATTGTACAGTCTTATCATAACAGTCCATTGTACGAGTGTATATCCTATATTGGTATTCTGATATTGTTTAGTTCTATATTGCACAGTGTTATCTTTCATTTCCTGCGTGGCGCTGATGAGTTTTATTTGTAATTTTCCTATATGCTATAATCTCATTGACGACATATATATACACGTATTATGCCATCATACTTATATAAGCTCCGCATTGCGCACTTTAATGTAATGTAGACTTCTTCCCCAAAGTCTTAAATTATATTGAGCTGTACCCATAAAATTTTCTACTCTAATTTTTCAATGCTAAATATTAAAACTAAATTTTACAGTCCGAATAATGCTTTGAAGTTTTCTTTTTTCGTTGCAGTGTAGATTTTAATGTCATGTGTTTAATAACCTTACTGTGTTATCTTACAAAACATTATGTATTTTCTGTTATTAACTTTTGGGTACCATGCAGTTCCATATTTCCGGGTTACCGGATCCGGTCGCTCATATATTAATTCCCCAGTAGGTGATTATAAAAATGGTAGCTAAATTATTTTTTAAAAGGTTATACATTAGCAGGAATATCACTTGACTGTGTACCTATAGATGACCAATAATTTGACTTGCAATGTCAATCAAAAGCTCGTCACCGACGCTGCGCTATATATGAATTATTTGCTTATCGGGAAGCTGCGGCGGCGTCATCGTGGCTGATAAAAGTATCAACGATGAATTTTGTTTGGATTCATCGAGAAAACAAAATACAATTTCATATTATGATATTTTGAAGTAATTATTTGCAACATAGCTGTTATATATATGCTAAAATATACATGTAAATAAATGTAGGATTTTTGTAATGATAGTATTAAAGCAGCAAAAATTGTCTCACTATATTTTTTTTGTTGCCATGACGTAGCGTTATACTGAATATAATTTATTACTTAACTTGCGAGCCTTCCCTTCCCTACGTTGTATAAATTGATTCTCAGTTTGCATTTACCTCGCACAAGCAGCCAAGTTTATTGAAGGTTTGTTTTGTGCAATAATCATTCATGACATGACAGCTTTATGGCCTGATAGGCTGACTTGACCTCATATATTTTTATTCATGCAGATGCGCTGAGCTCTAGAGTTTGCTGAGCAATTATCCCTTCAACGAACAGATGTGATCGAACAGCCGCTGATTGAGCGACGCGCGCTCAATCTTTTCTTTCCCTCAACCATGCGCACAACTGGCGCGTTCCTCGTGCATTTCAATTATTTTCTGCTCACTTCTATCATGACATTCGTTATTTTTCGCAAGGAAATTCGTTCGCTTCCATTGCGATATTCGCAAAAAATCTATCAATATGTTCGTCAACATTCACTAAGTATTAATTTAAAGCATCATTCTTATGTTGTGTCGATGTTCCCATCATTTTCTAATGATTTACGCTCAATGTAATTGATTGATGGCACTGTGCAAGTTGATGGCACTGTGCAAGTCGTTACAAAAAATTTGATGGCGCTGTGAAAGTCGTTAACAAAAAATTTAATGGCACTGTGCAAGCCATTAGCAAAAAAATTAATTGAAAATATCGACAGTAGATGTGCAGTAAATCAGTCGCACGAATAAATTAAGTAAAACCACCATGGAGTTGATGGAGAGGATGCGTTTGGAGCGTTTACACGACAACAGCCCTCGCGACAGTGCACAGGAGAAACAATAGCACAATAATTGCACAGAAGTATACAAATATTTCGACTTAGACAGCTAAAAGAAAAAGTAAGTATGACGCGAGTTGAACAATAATTAAGCAACGGTCGCACCGTCGCTGGCACCGAGCCCGGGACCTCGGACGACGGTAGAGCGCCCGACACCGCGCGAACATTTGCTGTCTCCGCATGCACAGGGTATCCGTGATACGGGCATGCAGTGCTGCTTCGTGACGTCGTAAACAACGAAGAAGCTTCAAAGTTAATAACTTTAAAGAAGTTGTTGTTACTGAGATGAATTATTATTTCGCGTTCTATATTGTAGGAGCAATTATGTTACGTGGTCGCGTTCTGCGGCCCAAATGCTCGTGCATGGCTATAGGATTGTTTATTGTAACTGCGTGCTGTTGGTTTTTTACGTGCTTGCTTTGAAGCTCACTAACCGAAATCAGATGCAGGTTCAAGTTTACTTCATTGCAACCTCATTTTGTTATGGATTAATTGACTGAAGTATTGAGCTGGGCCAGTCCAAAGTATGAATTTGTGACATCAAACAATATGGCTGAAAAAATAATCGATTATAAATACGTTGTACTAATCATCGCGTTGTTCGTGCGTTATACACATTCATGTTGCTTCGTATAAAAATGATAATTTTGTTCCAAGTTCATATGCAAAACACGAAACTCGAAGCCAAAATCGAATTAAAAGTTTTGCAATTGCTTAGAGAAATGAATTTCACATCCAGTATATATATATAATCGGTCATCAATGAATTACATGACAGCTTACACATCTCAAAATTGAATTATATCGACGCATATAGGAGGTGAAACTAAAATACTGCAAACATGTGAGGGAGTTTCCGTAACATTCCTAAAGACAATAATGCACAGAAGCAAGACGCTGGCAATGCTATTACCAACAAAGTTAGGTGAGAGGTTGCAAAAGAGTACGACAAAACCATGGTAATATTAACGTGAAGAGCATGAGGCTTGAGAGAAAAGTAATGATTTCTAAACAAGAGTAAAACGAAACCATGATAATATGGACATATGAAGAGGATGAGGTTTGGGAGAAAACTAATTACCATTAAGTAAGTAAGACGCTAATAAGAAATGTGCGATTGCCGAGGTTGTCGAACATGCATTGTCGGTATGGCAGGTCGTCTGGCAGACTCCAACATCTGGCAAGGTATCAAAAGTGCGAAGATTTCCGGGTTTAGAGCATCGAGCCAAGCCCTTAAATTAGTATCAGTGCGGTGATACCGACGCGAGTGTTGCTCCACTTAAACCAGACGTGACACAATTGAAAAAATCTCTGCACGTCGTTTACCTGACGTGCACAAAAATATAGCAATTAGTGAATTCTAGGAGCAAGGGAACTTTTTTGAAAGTTCAAACACGCTTTTCTTAGAAGAAGAGCATCTATTAAGATTCTTCGTCTGTTATGATAGAAACATTTATGTTTATGAGTAGTTTCTAGAAACTTGTCGCTTATGAAAAAGTTCATTGAAAAAGTCTTTCGGAAACATGAATTCATAATGCAAATGTGTGCAAATAATATTCATGCAAAACATCAAATATTTACACAACTCAACTGTAACTATTAAATAGTATCACTTTATGGAAAAACTCACGTGTGCCTATTTGCTCCTGCATATTCCTATACACTGGCATTTCATTAAACTCATCCAGCTTGTCAGAAGCTTGTTTATCTATGAGCATAGATACCCGTACGCATGTCCACTTGTTCACGAGACGAACACTTGTTCACTTAGATACAAGTAAACACATAACTTGTAGCGCACACTTCTGTCGTGACACACACACGGAGCAATTAAAACAAGAGAGGCTCAGCTGGCCTCCCATCGCAGCCTAGGATTGTGTCCTGAGCAGGGAGGCCCGTGAGGCCAGACCTGCATTTGTGTCCTGAGCAGGGAGGCCCGTGAAGCCAGACCTGCATTTGTGTCCTGAGCAACGAGGCCCGTGAGGCCAGACCTGCATTTGTGTCCTGGGCAGGGAGGCCCGTGAGGCCAGACCTGCATTTGTGTCCTGAGCAACGAGGCCCGTGAGGCCAGACCTGCATTTGTGTCCTGAGTAGCGAGGCCCGTGAGGCCAGACCTGCATTTGTGTCCTGGGCAGGGAGGCCCGTGAGGCCAGACCTGCATTTGCGTCCTGGGCAGGGAGGCCCGTGAGGCCAGACCTGCATTTGTGTCCTGAGTAGCGAAGCCCGTGAGGCCAGACCTGCATTTGTGTCCTGGCAGGGAGGCCCGTGAGGCCAGACCTGCATTTGTGTCCTAGGCAGCGAGGCCCGTGAGGCCAGAAGATTATGACGCTAGTCGCAGGGCGTCACGGTGCTCGATATTTTCTCTTATTAATTCAGAAAAATAATTATCTGATTATTCTAATAGCAAAATAATAAATTTCAGGCAAGTATAATATGAAAACTTATAGAGTCTTCAATGATAAATGTCGAAAATAGTGAATACATCATTCCTGGTAATAGAAAAACAATGAAACCATTCCCATGCATATCCTGGGTAAAATTTCGATTTACTGGCTCGTTATCTCTTGCACCAAGTCTTAATTACGAATAATAAAACCATTTTCCGACAAAAATAAAAATAATAGACCAAAACAACTATTCCTTCTTATAAAATAACAGCTTTTTATATCAATGAAGATTTCAAATCCACGTGGACAAGGACTAAAAAAGTTTCGTCAGGCATGTTGTCCGTTCAGCGGCACAACAGAGCGCGTGTCCTTGCCAGTTGTGCGCGCGGTCTATTTTACGTAGAATTTATGCACATTTCCTGAGAGCGCTTGGATATTATATGCTATGGATGTTATAAAATTCGCTTGAACGTCTCAGGATTATCAGGATTACAAGATGTTGATTGCAGGCACGCTTGGACGTTGCTGGTTTATGTCCGTCAGACGTCTTGTCGAGGTCTGACCATCGCAACGCCAGTCGTAAGTCCTGCGCCAATAGGACGCCTGGAGTCCAACATTGGGTTCGAGTTCCATGAGTTCGTTTAGGATTGAAGGAGTTCATCGCAAATTTGCGAAATTCCGTGGAATAAGACCTGAAACTATTTTCACTAAATTTTCAACTTGAGTTTTGGCCATCGTAAAATATAGATACTTCTTCACAAAAACAAATAATTTGATTTGCTTCCAACGCAGCTGAAAATCATCACCGAGAAAACCACAATAAGACACAGAGACCGCGACGTTTGATGACGTGTGTGTCATCGATTGCTAAAGCTGTGAGCGTGTGTGTGCGTCTATACATGTACGTGCGTCTGCCACAGCTGCTCTCTCCCTTTCCCCTCTCTCTGACTCTCTCCCTCTCTTTCAGTAGGCCCACCAATTTTGGTGGACGTCAGCGAAGTTAAAGAGAAGGCACTGTGGTTCCAGTTTAAATGTCGGCTGCATGATAGTAAACGAAAATTCGCATTAACTCTTTAACATCTCATGGGCATAATCGAGAATTTCCTTGCTTACTAAACCCAATAAACTCCGCGGTGCAACTCATCCCGGATCGTGAATTTGAGCGTCGTTCAAATGTGAGCGCCTAAGCGGCAGCACAAACAACGTCTGTGCTCACGTCACGTTGTAATCTGACTTAAAATGCAAAAAACTACGTCGACATTTTTAATATTAAAATGAAAACGTTTCATTGCGGGTTGCGGCAAAACAACCTTGATTCGCTGAAGTCAAAGGAGGAGCAAAGCGAACTTTGCATGCAGATCAGTTCAGTTGACATTAAAAATTCAATGTAAACAATTGCACCAAGAGCCTGGTGGCTATTGAATTCAAAATCGGTAATTTACATTTATTCCTGATCTGCTTCGAGTAACTTCAAATTTCAAAGTAGAACTAATGATATGATGGAATGAAATTTAAGCTCAAATTTAATCTGAGGTCCTTAAAATTTGCTTCATAAGTAGCTCTGCTATGATAAATGAATATGAATAATTTTGCCGGTCCTTCATCAATTCAGAGCGCCCAAAACCAAGCAGGAATATCTGCCAACAAATGGCGCGAAATCACCTCAGACTTACATATGATCTTCTTAATAAGATTAATATATTTTCAATAAATTTTGAACTTCTTCCTGGCGATTGCGACTAAACTTTAATTAATTTCTATTGCTATCATTTGCCGCTACTCGCCACTGGAAATTAATTTCTATTTCTAGCATTTGCCGCTACTCGCCACTGAAAATTAATTTCTATTGCCAGCATTTGCCGCAACTCGCCACTGAAAATTAATTTTATATTTATAGCATTTGCCACTTCTTACCACTGGAAGAATGCCACTGGAAATTAACCGTACCTGTGAGAGGAAGGAAGGAGTCGTGCAGGGTGCCAAAGAAGGCCGGCATGGCCGTGGACACGGGCGTGTTGAGGCAGTCCTCGCTGGGGTTTGGACCATCGATGGACACCGCAAGGGGGGACGGTAACTGAAAGTCCCCACCTTTTAACGTCTCAAAACTAACAATATTAAAAGTAAGTGAATTTTCGGCAATAGTCGCTGCCGCGAGGGAGTCTAGTCCGTCCATTATCATGATGGAGGGCTGCAGTTCACCCTTGACGGCTGTGGACGTTTGAGGCAAGTCCTCCAAGGCGCAAGCAATTGACTCAGTAAGAATTGCAGGTGTGACAACACAGTGTGAGCAGGAGCACTTGCTGGGACATGCACACAGCACAGCGCTCAGTCGCCAACTGACGGACTCAGACACTCGTGCCACGAGGCTCACATTTATGAATGGACCTCAGCGTAGCGACCTCGACCAATGGCAGCTCTGCAATACAGTGACGTCACGGCTCTCTTCTGAAGCCTGTGCATGAATTGAAGTTGCTCTTAGTACTTGCAGTGAAGTATTGTTCCTATCAGACCATAACATTCCTGTGTAGTAGACCGTGAGTAAACCAACAGTGGGAGCTACAAGCAATAATCTCATCGTTCCTGCATTGAGCGCTTAGCAGGAATCTTGTTGTCCAATCTCGGTAATGCCAATTCATTGCAATTTTCAATGCAAGTGACTTTTATTTATGACAAATGGGAATAAAAATCTGTGTGTATATCGTACTATCTGCGTACATTTCGTGTGACCATAATAACGGACTGGAATAGGAATAATTCGTCCACAGCAGACTGGAATGGGATAATGGGGCGTCAGGCTGGAATGGTGTGACGTCACAGTCTCTATTTCTGGAATTTTCTTTAGACAATTTTCAACCCCGGATTTTGTTGCAGGCTTTCAATAAATTTTCAGGCCACGGGACCGAAATTTTCGAAGACTTCACTGTCTGGACCTCGAATTATTATAGCTGGTGCGTGACCTATATTGACGGACATGTAGCTAACGTGCCAGTCTATTAGGTAAGAGGGGCCGGGCCATGTTTTAGTTTAGAAATGAAAACTAAAGCCTCAGTCAATATTATATTGCAGGATTTCTGTTTGTATACTTGAAACCCTGCACTGTAAATATATGTAGGGGTCATTGAGTACGTATTCACATTAAATAACCATCGAGTCAGATATAATTATAATATAATATTGGTTCTGGAATCAGGAGGCATCGCAGAACGGTTGCTCGAATAAAAATAAATTATGAAAATTAAATTCTGTTTTGAATTTAATCCTTTTCATGTGTAATTCCTGATTATAAATTCCTAAATTTGATAACTGATATTAACTTGGGTCATGCGTAAAATTATGAAATAGCATGGTTCTTTTTTTCCCATATTTGATAAAAATCCTGATAAAGAGACACTCAATTATTTTGAATCATTTATTACTCAATTATTTTGGCCGATTATATCTAATCAACCAAAATTAAATAAAATTATAAATAAATCTACGGGATTATCTAGCCTCGGGAGCGCCGTGGATAATCTGCATTTTGGATATTTTTCCGCCTTCAGGAAATAATAGGTAAAAATTTACTTATAATTTACTAATGATAGGTAAACGTGATAGCAGAATTCACGAAGATGGTTGAGCTTGCGGTCGCAAACAGATTTTTCAATAACGCGGTCTCTGTTGTCAGAATCTCAAATTTAATAACTCATATTTACGTCTCAATCTTGTCTACACACACTCAGCGAAATGAGTGAAACTTTGTCCAAATGGCTATAAAGTATCCTGATCCGGTTTGGATCAGGTTTATCCTAGTGCTCTTTGTTGCGAGTAGTTATAGGAGTGCATGCATAATATGACTTTTTCATGGTTCTGAGTGCAGAATTTATTTGAACACAAAAAAAGGGAAATAATGGAGTTACAATGCTTAATTTACGCATCGTAATTTTATCGTAATTTTCGCATCGTAACTTTGTCGCAATTTACGCATCGTAATTTACTCATCGTAACTTTATCGTAATTTACGCATCGTAACTTTATCGTAATTTTATATCGTAAATTTATCGTAATTTACACATCGTAATACTTACGAGTAGTCGTAGCAGTACGCATTTTACGTGAATTAATTAAACTGATCCCTGATGCAAACCTATAAAAGTTAAGGGATAAGCAGCTGTGGTCGGAGGCTGGTGATCATCTGGACTGGCAGGACCGTGGTTAACTCTGGACGAAGAACTGGTTCGACTGCAACGTAGATCTTCACCATTGAGGGATGAAGTACTTAATCAGCAGTACCGTGATCAATATTATGAATAATGTACTTCTGGTAATACGACAGTACTCAGGAACTGGTGATAGCACAACAGTAGGTGGTACTGTAAGTGGCACTACAAGACTTTTATCCATAAGGAATATAACCCTGCATGATGCCACATCCCGTTGATGATGTGATATACAGCACGGCACGCTGATGTGATATACAGCAAGGTACGCTGATGTGATATACAGCAAGGTACGCTGATGTGATATACAGCACGGTACGCTGATATATCAGGACCTCATTAATTGGACTTGTGATGATGTGAACGGAGGGCGGCAACTGTCTATAGGCGGTGTGGTGCTGAATGTAGAGTAGATAAGCACACACGGCCAGTAGATCTGCACACGGAGAATAGATCTGCACATACGGCCAGCAGGTCTTCACACACGGCACAATTATTATTGCTCGCTACTTTTTCACAGGCAACTGACGTTGTTCAGAAGCCATAAAGATTTCTGTGGAAGAAACGCACTGATAGTGACAGGCGCTTGTCCATTGATGGCATCACGTGCTACTTATAAGAGCTGGAGGAGGAAGATGAATGAGTTGAGGAAGAAAGAGAGCAAAAATGAAGGCCCATTGATGCGAGGAAGGCTGAAAAGAGCTCTTCATTCATGAAACTTTATGCGGAACTCTCTTCAGACGAGCGACTTCAGTGATGAGAGAGCTAGAGGGACTGGCTGGCCGAGCGGAGAGAGCAGAATTCGGCACGAAAAAGAGAACTCAGACCAACAGACACATGTGCGAAACATGAATCTGTACCGGACATGTGTACGAGGAACATATACCGGTCCCAGGAAACATGTACACGTAACAAACATATTCAGTCCCGGGAAACATGTGTACACGGATGAAACATATGTATCTATAGCCCTGATGGTGGTACAACGAAATGTGAAGCACTCTTTACCTGGCCATTCATGCACCTACCGTGGGTGGGGTCATCGAACGCATCCATGAATTCAGTGAATATAGATCCAGTGTACGTCAGAATGACTACATAGTGAATTACGTTATAAATGTACATAATTTGAGAGTAGCTGAACAGATGTCGTGGGTACTTCCAGTAGAGCAGGTATCCCTTATGACAGTGGCTAGACAATTGTGTTCGGGCTCCTGGTTATTCACTAGTTTATAATTGTTCTCAAATTAAAATCCTCGATATTCCAGATCCCTTTGTTTTTGTCAGACACAAGAAATAATTGCGAAAGGAGAAACCATCCAGGCATTGGTCAATCGCCATACCAACGCTTGAATGATACTATAATAACGATTATTAGAATCTAGTTACTTTAATTATTGTATTTTTGCATAATCATTAAGAATAATAAGGATGGTAATCCATAAAGTAAACACGAAGACTGAATTCCGTAGGCTAGCGTCGTCTGCTGCTACACAGGTCAGTGCATTGCATTGCTGTATAGCCTCTTATACGACGGCAAGCTGCGCTGAACTCAATACTTCCTTGTCGTGTTCTCTCACCTCCGTGAACTACAAAATTATTGATGAGCATATAATCAGCCGGCTGTTGACTTGTATATGTCGTATTTATAGGATCCTTCCTAATTTAATCTTTCTAAAGTAATTGTATTCAATCATGTAGTATTTCCGGTCGGCAGCCTCGATATGCGACCATCCAGCTTACCCACTTGTTCTTACAGCTTACCCAATTGTTTTTCCCAGCTTACCCACTTGTTCTTACCAGCGTACCCCCCTTTTCTTCCCAGCTTACCAACTTGTTCTTCCCGTGAATGATAATGAACGTATCATGGATGATCATGATCACCGCATACACAATATTCAAGACAACATTATCAGCAGTGATCACTTCATACATGATATTCAAGACAACATTATCAGCAGTGATCACTTCATACATGATATTCAAGCCATCATTTTCCAGCGGTGATCACTTCATACATGATATTCAAGCCATCATTATCAGCGGTGATCACTTCATACATGATATTCAAGCCATCATTATCAGCAGTGATCACTTCATACATGATATAAAAGACAGCGCAGACATCGCGGCGCTGCCCCGGCCGCCCGCCTGCGTGGGCGACAAGGGCCCACAAGAGGTCGCTGAGAACCGATACGGCGGTGCGATAGAAGCCCTCGACACTGCCGACAATAAAGCTACCAAGGGGCTCTACACGCCTGCTTTATTATCCCCATACTTCAGTGTTAAGTCTGGAATAAAGTGCTAATCATGACCCACTTCCGTGCATGGCTCTTCAGCATTTCCTGTGGAAAATCAAAGGCGGTTTATAAAATTTCGGTTTTAGTATTTGACAAGAAGTATCCTCCAGAAACCTTTTCATATATGGATGCGTATTGATTTTCTTTAATTTCAAATCATTCTGATATATTTCGGACTATTTAACCCTGGAAATTTATAGAAGCAAAAAAAGTTAGTAACATCTTGTTTTTCTTTACAAATAGTTATTATTTTTAATGCGCTGGCTTCATCAAATGAAAACCACGAGAATATTGAAACTCAATCTGATCGCGAAATCTATATTTATCAGACATTCTTAACGTTTCCGGTTTGGTAGGACCGAGTTCCTCTGCAACTTATTAGACTCGTGTTGTCCAAAACTAAAACTTGTTGCGCGTGCGGCAATCATATTTCATACTAGCAATGCATCCAGGCATCACGTACGTGCTGAAAAATGCCTTATTCGTAAATTCATTTATTTGACATGATAATATGTCCATAAATTGCTGTCGTGAAGCCAGTTGTCCTTTTCATAAACAGATTAACAAAAAGTATAAGATCTGTTTTGCATATATTTCTGCACAGCCTGATAACGGTGAATGTTTTTCTCATATAACAAATTGTTTTATTGTAGATACGATTGAGATCTTTCAGCTCGATGATTTTCAAAAGCTTCCGTAAAACGAAGCTTGGCAGAGAAGCGGCATGGCATTGCTAAGCTACTAATGCAAGTCCAGACCAAGGCGCACGACCAACAACATAAGCAGAAAAACATAGGCTTTGTTACCACGCAATTTACGGCCGAAGAAGACAAAACTTGGGCGACGTTGTCACGCCGTTCAGCGCATATTAGCCATAAATGACTCTCTGTTTCAGGAGGTGCCAGAACGTCTGGTCGCGGCACGCCTTTTAAGGCCTTCGTTCTTGACCGACTTTCACCCTTGGTTGAGCCCATAACATATATACATTCATGTATGATCCCAGGTCATGCAGTACGAGGCCTGCAGCCGCAACTGTTCTAATCCTGAATATTTTCTTAAATTCATGGATGAGAGTCAAACTCATTGGGAGAAGCTAATTAGCAGTTAGATAAAAAAAGTTGATTTGAATTCGGAATTACAAAATTTTGAAAATCGTATGTCTGGCAGCGTCCCTCCGTATGCCGTAACCTAGGCCAATGCAAAACATTCAAGCTTCATAATTACATCAAGCATATTTACATCTTTTCATAACAAATTATTAATGTTGTTTCTCCATAAGGCTGCACAAGTACAGTTTGAATGCAAACATGAACTTTTAGTTCAACGCGGAAAGCTTTTTGCTATTTAACTCGAGGAAAGGTGAAGCGGTGAATGTCAGTTGCTGTTAGCTGAGCTGCGCTTGCAAAACCAACTTCAGCTATTCTTAGTTCAGAAACGTTGAAAAGAAATATTATTCTATTAATGGCATGTTGTATTTGTTGAATTTTTGCGAGTTGAATACATGCGCGAGCAGCGGTTAGTGAAATCCAAGTAAGAGAAAATGAAGAGTTCAATTATGCAATTTGTTTTCTGTTAAATTTTAAATAATGTAGATTTATTTACAAATTTTTCACTGATCACATATAACAAGACATGCCACGAGGACATAAGAACTAACTTCTGCAAGTCAGATGAAGAGATCAATTCAAATGTTACTGAGAACAGACTGGAATGTTTTTCGAATTACGATGGTTATGTAGGTAGTTTAGAAAGTGAGCCTAATTACTCAAAAATGCCTATTGTGCAAAAGTTCTACGATAATCATAAGGGCGCGAAAAGTCTGGATTGATATTTGTTAATGTGTTTTAGAGTGTATTGCGACAACATCTTAGTACATGGCCATATAGTGACTTGATTAATCAATGTTTGTATAACGTTAGTATGAAGTCGTGTTTGAATGAATGTTTGTAATGCAATGTTTGTTTGTAACGTTAGTATGAATTCTTGTTTGTATAATGTTTGTAATGCAATGTTTGTTTGTAACGTTAGTATGAAGTCTTGTTTGCATGATGTTTTTAATGCAATGTTTGTAATAATAGTATCAAGTCTTGTTTGTATGAATGTTTGTAATGCAATGTTTGTAACGTTAGTATGAAGTCTTGTTTGTATGAATGTTTGTAATGCAATGTTTGCAATGTTAGTATGAATTCTTGTTTGTATGAATGTTTGTAATGCAATGTTTGCAATGTTAGTATGAATTCTTGTTTGTATGAATGTGTGTAATGCAATGTTTGTAATGTTAGTATGAAGACTTGTTTGTATGAATGTTTTAATGCAATGTTTGTAATGTTAGTATGAAGACTTGTTTGTATGAATGCTTGTATGTATGTTTGTAATTACCTAATCAGCATGAATAATTGAAAATACTTTGCATAAATTTTACGTACTATTTCCCTTTTTCTGTGTTTTATTCATATTTTCTATACAGTTCATTGACTTTTCTTCATCCTCTATACATTTCCCATAGATTTTCTATCAAATCCTAACATATACAGTAGTATAATTTCTTCAAAATTTAATTTATTTCATAATTATCAATTCTTTTCCCATGAAATTGCGGAATGTTTTCAAAACATTTTCATGTATTGTATTTTTATTTACTAACCGTTCATTTTTCATTGTAATTGTTCTTCAAAAATGATCTTTTAAGCAACATTTCCATACATTTTTTATTTGAAGACAATTCCATCCACTATACAATCTTTTAAGCGCATTTTCTCATTTATGGAAAAAAAGAACTATTGTGCTCGTCATGTCCGTCCGTCCGTCTGTCTGTCCGTGACTTCACGGATGGGCGGACGAGAAAATGCGCTCTCTTTTACTCACTGCAGTGATTACCGATCTAATTTTTCTTGTGCTATTCACTTTTTACTCATTTTCTTACATTCCTTGATAATTTTTCTAGCAATTTTTCATCGATTTTCCTCGCATTGTCCTTGCCTTCCCCAACATTTTACATAAAAATTCCCTGTAACATCGTACATTTCCCAAACATTCTTACTTCTCTCGCATGTATAGTCTTACATTACCAAAAGAAAAGGTTTTGTTCCTTAAACATTTTCTATCTATTTCCTTCACATTCTACTTCCATTCTCCAAACACTGCCATCAAAACTCACAAATTTGATGCAATTTCTAATACATTCTTTTACTTGTTTCATAATTTTCTTTTTAGCACACTTTCTCATTTATGGAAAAGATGCCCTATCGTGCTCGTCATGTCCGTCCGTCCGTCCGTTTGTCCGTGACTTCACGATTTCGTCGATTTTGAGAAAATGCGCTCTCTGTCACAAACTGCAGTGAGTACTGAGTTATATTTTTTTTATTTTTTTTGCAATTTGTATACTTGTGTCATCCAATATTCAGATATTCTTCAGACCTGTACCATCTTTATTACGAATTAATTTTGTTAGTTATACATTATAAATTATCGAACACTGTGATTCAAGACACCTAGCACCATATCGAACCCGGTGGAAGTCTAGTAGCTACTTCAAACTATCGCCAGTCATGAAAAGATCCGGTCAAATGACACGAGTTTAGATCTTCTGTGAACAAGGCACGAAAAGGAAAAGAATCGGCGACAGGCCACATCAGGCCTACACTTCAGCGCCGAGATCACTATGTTATGTAATGTAATGTTATGTTTCATTTATTACCTAATGAGCACGAATGAATGCATGGATATAATTTCCATAAATTTTACGCACTATTTCTCTTTTTTCTGCGATTTATTCATATTTTCTATCATTTCATTGACTTTTTGTTCTTCCTTTACACATTTCCTCTCGATTTTCTATCAATTCCCAACATTTTTTATAATTCCTTCAGAATTTATTCATAAATTATCAATTCTTTTCCCATGAAATTGCTGAATGTTTTCAATACATTTTCATATATTGTATTTTCATTTACTAACCGTTTATTTTTTCGGATAACTGTTCTTCAAACATTATTTTTTAACAAATATTTCAATGCATTTTTAATTTGAGGACAATTCCATGTATTTTACAATCTTTTTTCACGTGCTATTCAATCTATACTCATTTTCTTACATTATCTGGTAATTTTTCTAGCAGTTTCCTCACATTTCCTCCTTACCCCAACATTTACATAATAATTCCCTGTAACATCGAACATTTCTCAAGCATTCTTACTTCTCTCACATTTATACTCTTGCTCTACTAATATGTTCCTAAATCATTTTCTATATATTTCAACCACATTTTACTTGCATTCTCCAAACACTGCCATCAAAACTCACAAATTTGTTAGAATTTCTAATAAATTCTTTTACTTGTTTCATAATCTCTAATTTTTGCACTTTATGTGCAATTTCCATACATGTATCGCCCAATATTCAGGTATTCTTCATACCTTTACCTTATTTTTTTACGAAGTAATTTTGTTAGTTATACATTATAAATTATCGAACACTGTGATTCAAGACCGGGAATTTCAGCTTACGATGATACTTCTTCCATACATTTCATATCGAGATGAAGTCTTGCGACGCTGGACATCTCAGTAAGATCTGGAATTGACATTTCGATGGCAATGAGTACAAAAATGTGTGCATTGGTTCAGATTAAAAATTATAATTCAGCATGGAAATTTAAAGGCAATCTGTTTTCGACTGTAATTAGGGTACGCACACAGTGAAAGCAGGTTGCCAGCTTGCTGGTTACCTGCTTTCACTGTGTGCGTACCCTTATGCATGAGGTATTCAATGGAACGGATGGATCATGGTTGAACTAATATACATTAATTCAACTATGGGATGGATAATCTGGAGAAAGTTCGGGGCTTCGTTATCCCGCACGAGACAGGCTTAAGGTTAACTGTATTGACAACTTTACGTATTGAAAATAAGCACATGTTTCTTCAATGCACGGTGTCGGAGCACTAGTTGCTCCGCGGGCATGCTTTATTCATAATTAAAAATAACATGATGGTGCAGGGAAGTTGGTATAGGAAAGTGTTATAGTATAACCTAGCTGTTATGCATATGTGGTTGATTTGACGCAACAATTCTCAGTTGAGTTCAAGTATCATCAATTGAGCCTAGATATTATATACCAGCTATATGTTATTATTCTATACCTGATATATGTTATTATTCTATACCAGATATATGTTATTATTCTATGCCATCTATTATACATCATCTATATTTTCTATACCATATACATATGTTCGATACCCTCAAGCCTGCGGTAGCAGCGCGATCGTGTCTCTCGGCATAATCATGGGCTCTGATCGGCGCTTAATTAGAAGGTGAATAAAGTTATTAAACGTTATTAGGTCATTAAATAAACTTTAAAAAACATAAAATGTTATTAAGTTATTAAAAACATTTTTAAGAAAACGTTAAACGTTATTAAGTTATTAAAAAAAGTACAATTAAGATTTATGTTGGAATTTGCGTCGATAGGCCGGCTTTGAATCAGCAGGGCACTGGTACAACCGTATTATAGTGTGACTGACTTCATTCCCTCAATAAAATGAATGGCTCATATTATTCAAATATTAACACACTTTCATGTCAGCAGCACGAGCAGAGAACCGGCATGCCATTGATAAACTTCTTCCCGGGCCGAACTGGGTCAGGATGACCCACGCTTGGGTAAAAAGTGCAGCGATATTTCTTCCGTGTGCTCGAGCTGACCCTTAAAATCTACTCTTTGCGGTCATATCGGCCTCAAACCTGCTCCAATTCTGGGTCTTTCTTGCTCTAGCATGGCGCCGGTTGAGTTTGGATCTGGCTTTGAATTGTAACTCTATATTCGATTGGCTTTTGAACAGGTGGCAATTAAATATATATAACCTGGATCTTTTATGGTGGTAGATTTGGATTGAAAGATTATTATGCTAATTCATTGTTGAATACAAATTTTGATTTTTTGATGAATTACAGTTAATGGATCAAATTTTATTTGTGAATTTCGGACATTCTTGTGACATTTTTAGCATTTTGAGCACGGATCAAGCATCTGCAATTCTGGATAATGTTAACCATATGTTAATTCCTACCAAGCACTTACATCAATAATCGTGCCAAGTGCAGTTGGTGCTTCTACACTGGGATAATATTATCCGATAGTACTGGTGGCTTATATAATCCGTTTCTACCGTCTTTTTACAACACTTCTCTTTTACTTCACTTCTTGTTGTTTGTTTGTTTGCCAGTCTGCTACAAATCTTATAATCGCTATTTAACACACTTCCACTTTTCCTATCGATCTGAAATTTTACACTCTTGTGTAAAGTTGGAGACAATACAAGAATCAATTGACAGAATGAATAATTTAAAAATTTAAAAATATAATTTTTTATATTAAAAATATAAAAAATTAATTTTGTCTGCAATTCAAATCTTACAATCAATATTTAACACACTTCTACCTGTCCAATCGATCTGAAATTTTGCACACTTTCGAAACGTCAGACACAATGTATGATTAAATTGACAGAATGAATAATTTTGAAACTTTAAATTTTTTTAGTTTTAAGAAAACAAAAATTTAAAAATTAACTTTCTTCAATATTTGAAAATAACATTTGAAATTCATTGTACATGTGTAACATCGGAGACACTGGATTCTTTAGAAGTTTTGTCTGTCAATAGTAATTTTTGAACGCATATTATTTATCTGTATACGCCAGCGCATAAGTAGAAGACTTAAATTTAAGTCTACTCTAGGCGAAAGCATTTAGACTATACTAGCCGCGTGCTGGCGCATTCAACTCTAATTAAATTTGACGACAAGCGAATGCTCTTTACTATTCTCTTATGAATGAAGAAATTATCCCGAAAATTACTAGCAAGTAATAATAGCTGCTATACTACTATATCGGCTAAATTTTCCCGTGTACAAGTATCTAGAGCATTTGAAAAAAAGCGACAAGCTTGCCGTCTTCGGATTAATGTGCGAAATAAAATTTTTTTCATATATATGAATAAGTTCATGTTAAAATAATTATGATTGATAAACATAAAAATACGATAGTAAATAGCAAATTCCATTCAAATTCTGTTGATAGTCGATAGGTCGGATTAAAAACAAAGAGGTTTATGGGATGGAATAATTGATTTATTTAGACCAAGGATGCGTCTCGTATCAGTTTTCACAAAGCTATTTTTGTTTAATAAAGTTTCTAGAATAATATAATAATGGTGTGTGTCATATGTTGTGTCATATAATTTTTGTATTGCAATGATCTATATATGTCGGTCTCTTATTTAGTTAGACGAAAAGTTGCCAATATCGATACATTGGAAAAGTCGATCACAATTTTACAGACTCCAATACCGAGTGTTTTTCACGTCACATAAGTACATATATGCAGTAAAACCATTTAAAAACCGAGATGTTGGTCTATGGTTTCATATCATCGTCAAGCAGTGCTACAGTCATCGTAAGTTCCAAGATGATTGCTAACTTTGATTTCGCATCTGCAGTCGATTGTTTCAGGAAGCACACGGTTAGTGGTGTGCTGATTCTTGTTTCTAATGCAGAATTATTGCCGAACTTAAACTGGTGTGGAAACTCACGCGCGTCTTTCCACAGAAATTGATACGCCTCTCTGCATGTGCACTGGAACGATATACGTACGTTCTCGATCGTAGGTTCAGGTGGTAGTAAAAGTACCTCTGAGTTGAAGACTTTTTAAGGATTTTTCATGGAAGTGAATGTTTCTGCAGGTTGTGAAATAAGTTTTTTTCCGTAATCATTTAAAAGTTTTTGCATATTTTTTTATTTAAATGTGCCGTTGAGTGGCTTAAACTGCTAAAATTGCATTATGATGTCATTTTTAAATTGTTTTTGTTTTCTGTTGACACAATTGCTGAAATTTTATCTTCTGTTATTTTATCTATTCCAACATGCCTACAGTATAATCTATTGTTATGCCTCTAAAAGACTAGCAGGACACATCATGATACTGCTAAAATGTAAACATGTACAAAAGCCTAAGCTGACCACATATACTCCTCATTTAGTTCCCTTCACTAACACACAACATGTAGTCTGTGAACTATGGTTAGCTTTATGCAGCGTGGACCCTAGCAAAGCCCTCTTCCCGAACGCAGGTCAGCTAGGTGGGGGTATAAATGACATCCAAACTTGGATTTGTCTCATCGTTGCCGTTGTGTAAATGGTCAGACGCTTCAGAGTTGCATTTAAAAGTCCCCACTTTACTGTTCTGCTCGAAAGGATCAAAGTGAATCAACTGGATCAGAGTTTGTTCTTAGAAACATTTTGGTCAACCCTCATTAGTATACAGCGCTATGTGTAGAAAACTTATTGATTGTCATGCGAAAACAAACCGGGCGACATAAAACAAATTGAGCACGAGTTGATGTCTGAATCCAGGAACTAAATATCAAGGATTAAATTTTAATTCCTTAACTTAATAATGAGAATAGACGATGTCACCAAACTCTAAGCAGGACGTAAAGCAAAAAAAAATCAGTATAGATGTTACTCCATTTTCAATTCATGAAGTTCGCAGAAATTGCCGGTGCTTTTAGTCTTGAATATCTAGCTTAGATATACCATACAACAACACGTGAATGTATACAACACAGTGAAGGCTTTGACTTAAGACTGAAGTTTGCCAAGGGATATACGTATGTATATCACAAATAATTTCTCAAGTGAAGGCCAGGACCGAAGATGTAAGGTCGCACTTCCCTAGTTGCTATCGCGCTGCAATTCCTGCCAGCATTTCACCAAGAAGGTGCAAAAAGGCGCGTAAATATCGATACGCAGGCACACGTCCGCCCCGCGCACTTGCGTATATACGAGGCCTTATTAGTGTTAGATGGTCAGTATTCCTACGCAGTACTTCTATATGCTTATCTATATTGACGTTATTTCCGTGCTTGTTTAATAATGCTATTTCTTGAATATTGATTAATAACCAATCACTCTAGTGGTGATTGGTTATTAATCATACAGCAGTGGCTCTAGGTCATTGATGCTAGTTAAATGGATCTAGGTCATTAATTAATGCTGTGTATGACTGACTATACAAGCTATTTCCTCGGTAATGGCTGTACAAACTAATTCCGTACAAAGATATTTATTCTTTGATGGTTTGGAATCGATGCAATTTTCTTTATTATTGATGCTGCTTTACGGTGGTCGGTTATAGATATTACATCAATTTCCTTTTTTGTATATGGCAATGACTATTTCCATAGTGTATTGATGTAATATGCCTCTAAAAATTAACTCGTAATTAATTAATTCAAATATAATTAATTTTTAGGGACAACACTTCTAAAGGTGCCAGTGTCTCCGATGTTACACACGTACAATGAATTTCTAAATTTATTTTTGAATATTAAAAAAAATTATTTTTTATTTTTTTTAATATTTAAAAAAATTTAATTTTTAAATTATTTATTATGTCGATTGATTCATGCATTGTCTCCAACTTTACGCAGGTGTGCAAAATTTCAGATCGATTGGCCAGGTAGAAGTGTGTTAAATATAGATTTTAAGATTTGTAGCAGACAGACAAACATACAAGCAAGAAGTGAAGTTAAAGAGAAGTGTTGTAATAATAAAAGTGACTTCCTTCTTGAAAATGTCTAAAAGTGTTTTCTTATGAATAATGAAACTTTTTTATTTGTGTATAGCTGGAAAAACTATTTCCATAGTGTATAGTCATAACAAGTTAACAACTTTATCTCTAGGGCATCGATTTTCTTGTTGTTGCGTCAATAATTTTATACTCATGATAATTGGTTATTAATATTATTTCCATATTGTTTGTTTATTGATTCCATAACCTTGGTGTTTTGTATTACTTCCTTCGAGTATACTAGAGTATACTAGAGTATACTAGACTATACTAGAGTATACTAGAGTATACTAGACTATCATGGAGCTCAGCCATTACTTGCTGGTGTTCCAGATCCCATCTCATCAGAAAACTAAAAAAATATGATTATTATTGCAATGAAGTCTATTAGTCGCTAAACAAATATTTTTCTCCATTTCTAAACAATAATTGAAAAAGGGATAAGAGGAATTTTTCATATACTGAGATGCTTGAGATATAATGAATTTTTTGCGTAAATTTTTTCCAGGATCGTGGAGGCGAATTTCCCGAAGTTTTTATGAAGATCTTTAAGGCCAAATTTGTGAACAACATTTTTTTTGTTTCAACTATACTTGACTATTGTGAATGCCGTTCACCAAGGATGTTATTTCTTTTACAACTTATACAGCATTGCCGAAATATTTCGGTCCGAAATCAAGTCATGCTATTAATGACCTGTGAGTTCTCGTCAATTATTCAAATAATTAAATAGATGTAACAACGAGCGAAAGTTGCAATAAGAACATTTCTACTTGTACATTAAAGCTCATTCTAAGTTTAATCCAGCGAGAACAAAACCAATATCAGACGGAAAACTCGCAGTTCAGCATTGAGCTGAAGGTATCGTTCGACGGTAGGGATTTTTTTATCGTATCGAGACTAAAGCATCAGACCTTCAGTCACAATAGCGAGACATGCTTCTGCGTAGGAAGAAGAACGTCTTAAACGTGTGGGCGACAGCCTATCTGTGTTGTAACAACCTCAAGTCGTACATGATAGCACGCACTCAATATGGCAACCAATTTTACTTCTTTTCAAGTTTTATACTTGTGCATCAGTTATATATCAGTATATCAGTTATCCTAAATCTACCAATGAATAGTTATTGAATGCTATCTTTTTCTTTCTAATCGATCGTGCTGATGTGATTTTTTAGTGCTCCATCCGAGGCGAGTCATCAGGGCTGGAAAGTTGGCCGCATCTGGGCTATGTACCTGATGCGTCTGCCACAGGTTTCGAGTTTAAAGTAATTAAATGCATACATTTCTACCAATTACTTCATGGATGAGATGATTCGCCAATTATCAGAACAATTCTCAACAAGGTACAATCATGTGTAACTGCGATGCTACAAGAATTGACGACAAACACTCATCTCGCCGTATCGAAGACCATCTTAAACGAAACTTTGAATCTGTTGTTGAATCACTTGTTGAATCTGTTGAATCACTTAATTAAGTTTTGCCTAAGACAATAACTGCTAAATTTAATCTAATGTCCTCTATCTGCTTGAGTTTTGACAAAATCACTCAAGTTTCATGCTCATTCTTTTCTAGACTGCAGGTTTCAATTCGAGAACAAGACGAAAATTTGTTTATATAAAAATTTAGAATAGTGTTTTGAGACCGACCTGTCGCTACTATATAAGGTTTCGAATTGAACTGACGGCAGTTCGGCTAATTGACATATTTAATATCCTCACGTACTTATAAGGACGCTCTCAATTTCCTCTGCCTAGATTCATTGCCATTCCAAAATTTTCATTGTTTATACACTATACAAGTGTGCAGATGAAACATAAAAAATTAATTAATTACGAATACAAATTTATTATGTGCAACTTGCGATTTACAGCGGGGGGTTCAAAAGTCGTTGATATATGGCACAATTTTTTCACGTTAGAATATATACGATTTTGAAATGAGCCAAACTTATTCCCAGGGAAATTTCTTCCTGGCAACGTTCAGGGAATGCTGGTGTGTTTCGCTGAAACGAATTATATGCAATAACGTGTAGGGTTTTAATAGGGATAAATGCCATGAATAATAGGGTGTTTATAGGATTATTGTTATAAGCAATAGGATGCATATAGGTTTAAAGGTAGGTTTTACTAGCTCTTCATCAGACGGTTAGTGTCGAACTTGTAGTGTCTGTTTTCCGCGGGAGCCCCGCTTTGCGGGACAGACAAGACACAAGAAGTAATCTCATTTCCAGCGCTGCTATACGTCGATGGAACAAGATGCTGTCGCCCAGTGTCACGATAGATATAATCAATATATTTACGTTGTTATTTGTTAGCCAGCAATTCAAGATACAAGATAAAAAGAATATTAAGTAAGATCACGGACAGAAGAGTTAGGTCCATCTTAAAAGTTCAACTTCCTAGGACCAGCATTTAGGCGTCTGTCTATACGTGGCTTCAGCGGATCGAAGTGCTGACAAGCGGATCGAAGTGCAAGCAAGAATTGGTTTATAATTAGCATCTATTATACGTAGTAATAATTAAAAAAAGTGTTCGAGAGTGCAAAGTTAACATTCAATTATTGCCTCTGTTATTTTTAAATTGTTTATACTTGCCCAAATTTCCAACGAATAAAATAATTCCTAATTCATTCGCAATTTTAATCATGTGATCCAGAATTTGAAGTTCGAGTCATGAAGTCTATCGCGATTAATATTAGTATTAACGTATCATAACATGGGGACTTATTAACGTATCTTAAGTCCTCATGTCGAGAAACACAAACATATATTCATCAAAGAAAGTTTAATAAAGCACTGTGTCAGGTATTGAGCCATCGCTAGTGGTAGGAGGAACTAGACGCAAGGCTGCCGGTACCACGCGGAAGTGAAGTCGCATCGAGCGATCAGAACCCTGCTCCTCCCTTAGTGTTTACGGGGCACTCAGTTCAGGCTCTCAGCTGGGGCTAAATTATGGCTCACTTGGCAGTGCAGTGTACAGCAGCTGTCTGTTATTAGACACAACTAATCTCAAATAAATGTGTATTATCATACATTGAAGAAAATCTCATGCAACGCATTCGCTTGAACGTTGGGTTGGGTTCGTGGGATGTATAAACTCATGTTCTGTTGTCCCTTCGTACCTTCTCTGGCTAGCTTTCAATATTTCCAGCACGCCTCATACATCTGTATGGAGCTTGTGTGTCTTTATATTATAAGTTTATCTTGTGTTTCAGGTTAATTGTTAGTTTGCTTAGTTGTTCATATTAGAATGAGTTATTCATATGTGTTTTTACAACATTCGTGGTTATATATTCCATCATTGTTCTTTTTCGAGCTCTGGGTTCGTCATCTCGGTAAATTTAAACGACGGATTGAATATGCGTCTATGGACTGCGACAGGTAGCATGGTTGAAGTAGAGTTACTTTTAATTAATCGGATTCATTTTAGTTGCGTCTCAGTTAACCAAAATAGGAAGAGAATGTGCCCGTGCAGCTGCAATGTGCATGCGAATGCCATGCATGTACACGAAGCAACATATCCGACGCTTGTTCGAACTCGATAAAAAGATAATTATAACCAATCGTTCATTAAGCGCTTAGAACAAGTTGTTCCGACTTCGAAACGATCTAATTGGAAATATCAAATATCGGTAAAGAAACAAATGACATACATAAGTTGTGATGAATTGCAAGATTTTCAAATATAAAAATGTGTAAAAGATGATTTCTCGATCGCCTCTATATTACTCGTGATTATGAAATAAATAAAGATTTAATCAGCAGGCCTAGGGTATATTGAATTGTATCTTAAGAGGAATTGTATTTTAAAATAAGTATGGATTAATTTTTCACGTTTGTTTTACAAAATTAACATATACATATACTTAACATATATAAAATTACTTATATGTGGAAATTTCGCAGTAACATGGGTCCAATTTGGCCTAGATATTATGCAGTGCTTTTATGATTTGCTATACGAAGGATAATAATCATGAATCGCACGATTTTATTCCTACTTTACAAATGATTATTGTTGTATTAGAATTGATATCAAAGTTCGATATGTGATAAATTGTGTGCAATTGAGAATAGTCGAGCGCAGCATATCGTACATATAATCTCGTATACATTATTGTTCGCGTATATATACCTTCAAGACAACCTAATTTGCTCATAACTGTGCAACAACCTCACTTAATTACAATCCTTCCTTTAAATCATTGAACCGTGAATGGCATGGTAAAGTTCTTGTTCACTTTTTATAATAACCAAGATGCACCGTTTATACCTACAATATTTTTGATGATTAAATTCGTTACGTTGAAATTAACTTCTTTCAAAGCATTTTCAATACTAAACTAAAATGGGTGGAGTTTGAGCCAAGTTGACGAGTAATTAATGTCAGTTGAGGTCACTGGAGGCCAGTGAAAGGCAATATGGCAGGTCTTCGATTTAACGCTTCACTTTACGTGATAGCACTTTTTTGGAGAGAATTCATGATGCTGATATAAAATTAGTAATGATGAATATTTATCTACTTGTTAGCATTCATCATCCTTGCAGGCATGACCATCATATTACGATTAATTATCAAACTAAAAATTTGATTTCAAGAAACCTCATGAGCGAGTAAAATTGCACAGCCGTTCAAAGAATAGCAGCTAACCATTAACGACTGGGATCCTATATATATAGCACAACTTCACATGAATCGGCGATTACTCGCGTGGAGTGCAAGGCTGATAAATTGGGAACAGTTAATTGCGTAGTAGATTTTCTCAGAATGTGACACGATTTAGTTTCACCTAAATAATTGCAAGTCCAGGAAAAAAGCCACTAACCGATTTGAATATTGGTGCCGTGTTGCCGGTCATCGAAACAGCGATTATGAATACGAATTAAATAGTCAGTCCTAGTTAGGCATTAAGCATCGCGCTAACAGTACCAAGTGTTGATCAAGTGTTTAAGAACTGAAATTTTGAACCATCATCTACCATGCTCATGATGGCGTTTAAGACGAGGTTAACCTCATTAGTTTATCCATATTTCCTTAGTGGAGTCTGCAAAGCATTGAGTTTACCGTCACAACAGCCCCGCATCAGCCTACATGTCAGCTTGCTTCCATTTAAGAGTGACATGCTGGATGAAAGTACAGCAATGTGTCGCCAAGAGCAACCGTTACGTTGACGGAATTCCTAATGAGGAGCACAAACATTACATACACTCGTCTGCTCGACGAACATTGCATTTTATGTGCCCAAAATCTCTGTGATGAAGCAAATCAACGCTGGCAACTCCCACTTTCGACTCGCGTTGATACAATTTGCGTTCAAAAAAATTATATTTTTTTCGTCTCGTTTGCATTTAGAAATCAAAGTTGAAGTAAAAGTTCAACCAGTTGACCATGTAAGGAAGTTGGCGTGGGAAGTGAGCACTTTCATCCCGAAGGTGGAGCGCAGTTTACGTTAGCCAAACATGCGCAAGGAGGCGGAGCTGAACTGCGTCATGAATACGTAGGGGGCTTCTCGTTGGTCTGTACGTCACTTTACGACTATGTCGACGTCATATATGAACTAAGTTCTTTAAGTGATATGCTTGTACAGGTGCAGGGTGGATCTCGAAGACGTCGAGCTCACAACAACGCGCCTGCATTGGTCGCAACTGACCGTAATGGAGGCATAGGTAGCATCAGCTGTTCGCTCTGTGACTTTAATTCGCAACAACACATGAGGAGGTGGAGTTAAAATGACGTCATTCGGTTATCAGGTGCACATCATCGTACGCTAGACTCCTTGTAAACGATTTTCCTTATACGACAGAGAGGGAGGAGCAATGATAACATTTGGTTTTACGCGTGACTATGGAGCTTTAGGTGCCTTAATTAGGCTGTAAGTAATAGATGCATTATCTGGAATTCAATGTCATAGTATAAACTCCCTATATGTGTGTTTACAAACTCAAACAATAATAACTATAAGTGAAGCTAGGGAGCCAGTAGAAGACAGGTTGTGAGGGGTTGTGAGTATACGTGCTGGAATGTAGAATTAGGCAGCGCCCTGGAATGTGGTTAGGCCATCAGCTGAGGGCGCCTCATGGACAAGTACGGGCAAGCCTCAACTAATTGAGTCACCGCTCCAGGCTCAGCGATAGCAAATGCCTTAATTGGCATTTACTGCACTCGTGTGATATTTTTACTGTTAGCGATTGCAATAGGGTTCGTGAGATGAGAGAGAGGAGAATTTATTGGTAAACTTAGTGGGCTCTAAGTAGATTAAGAGCGGGTTTCTGGGCGCGCCGGCTTGAGTTTGTTGATACGATCCTGGGCTCAGATAGTGGAGCGCGCACAACACATGAGAGGGACCAGTACTAAATTTTTAGCTTCTCTGGAGTTCAATGAGGATTCCAAGAGTAAAATAAGTCCAGGAAGATCAGAAATCCGCAGAATTAATCAAAAATAACGACAACGGAAGAGTGGCCCAGTGGTTAAAGTTCAGAGTACCAAGATTGGCGCAGAGAGGCGCGGGTTCGATCCAAGCTCTGTGCGCCAGTTTCTTGCCGGAATCGGCGAGGAGGCCGGGCGGTTAAGCACAGCAGAATTGTAACAGTGAGATGCGAGTTCGAAACAGCAAAATGCTGTGAATATTCTGTGATGTTAAGATTCGGCGACAGGCCTACAGCCTACTAAACGCTGAAACCGCTATTATTAAATACATTGCTATGCTTCCTTCCACTCCCACACGCACACTGTAGGCGTCAATACGAACGTTAGTCAAAGTTTTAATTTTTCCTTGTACGAGATCAGTTCCATTGTTTGTATATCCTGTAATATCGTGTAAATGCATTTGGTAGATTTAGAGGTGAAATCGAGCATTGAGGTCTGTATGAGAACATTTATGTGCTGCTTTAATTTCGGTATTAATTGAATACCGGCTTTGAGTTTAACGATTGTTAAGTTTCCCCTGAACTGCCTTGACTGCGCGGCCTTGTGGCCCCACATGGAGGAGGAGCTACAGACGCGACGGGGAGGCCGTGGTGGTGCATGACGTCATCAATGTCGTCATACGTAACCCGTGCTGCTCGTCACCACCACCGTCACGACCAGTCATACGTCACACGTACAATCATACGTCACACGTACAATCATACGTCACACGTCCAATCATACGTCGCACGTACAATCATACGTCGCACGTCCAATCATACGTCACACGTACAATCACACGCCACATACATTGTCGGTGTTCAGTACTCGCTTTTAAGTCATCACAGCTTAGACGCCACATGATTGGTGTAGGTATTGTATTACGTACAATATCAATACAATATTAGTTTTAAAGAAAATATCTTGTCGTGAATACACGCAATTTTGTGTATTTACATTGAAATATGATAACCGTATAAGGTTTAATTTATTCAAAATTAATGTAACCTCTCACTATTTGCATCTTAAGGAGATGCAAGGTAATTAATTAAGTCATGCAAGGTAAGTCATCATTCAAAAAGAAACAAAGTTTATCCAGTTTTCCATGAATTGCAGCCAAGCAAAAATCAATATTTACCACTGCATGAAATATAGAATTAATCATTTTTACCTAGTTTTCCATGGCATGCATAGTTGAAATTTCTTCTTCTCTGTAAAAAGACATCACTCGAGCCACCATACATTGCACTGCCATATCACCATGGCGACGACCACGGCGAAGACCTTCAGTGATATTCTTGATATATTCTTGTATTATGAATAAGGCAAAATGTGACTCAATGAAAAATAGACTCCTGAAGCTACTATAATAAATAAGTAAGATCTTTGTTTATTGCTTTCGATGATAGAAACAGAATTGTAATGTGAATATGAGCATAAGCGAATGATGAACATGAGGCGGAAGAACAGGAACAGCACAACACATGAACATGAAGCGGAAGAACAGAAACAGCTGCGACACATGAACATGAGGCGGAAGAACAGGAACAGCTACGACTCATGAACATGAGGCAGAAGAACAGGAACAGCTGCGACACATGAACATGAGGCGGAAGAACAGGAACAGCTGCGACACATGAACATGAGGCGGAAGAACAGGAACAGCAGCGACTCATGAACATGAGGCGGAAGAACAGGAACAGCAGCGACTCATGAACATGAGGCGGAAGAACAGGAACAGCACAACACATGAACATGAGGCGGAAGAACATCTATGAGATGATGCACGGAGCAAGCTGCATACCCAGCAACGTCTCCGATTAATTTTTATTGTTGGTCGCCTACAAATAATTTGTATCACGTATACTCATCACTAGGAAATTCATTTACATTCCTTTAAGAAACTTTCAAAAAGTATTTATTTATTAATATGCCGCGTTCCTTATTTGTAGAGAGATAATTGAAGCAGAAGGAAGGGAATAAATATGAAATGAAGTGACGAAGGTGAAGTGAAGTGAAATAAGGAAGGTGAAGTGTGGTAAACTAAGGATAATGAAGTGATTTGAGGATGCTGAAAGGAAGTGATATGAGGGTGAAGTGAAGTGAGGTGAGAAGGGTGAAGTTTTTACTCTGAAGAAGTGTCGATCCGGAAAATTTGACATTTCATATCAAATTGAAATCAATTCGAATTTAGCTTCTTAATTTTTCCATCTTTTTCTTGGTCTTATGAACAGAAAAATTAAATACGTCCACCAGAAAATAAGATAATAGGAAAAAATTCTCTTTCAAAAATTTTTAAAGCAAAATTTATAAAATTTTGATAAATGTAAATTTTTCTAATAATTTTTCTTTACCACAACTGATTTAAACACTTTTTAATTGTGTTACAGAAAACGCCCGAGCGACGCATACATTTGCCCTGAAATGAAAGTCATATCCACATCGCAATCATTATAAAAATTTTTGTTTTCATCGATTATTTTACAGGAGATCGACAAAGTTCTTCATTAATAACACTCGTGCCTCGCACACTGCACAGGTCTTCTCCTGCCACACGAAACTCCGCTAACGTTACGCCGTAAATTAATGTAACATTTAATTTAACCGAAACCCTTTTAATTTAATTTTTAATTTTAATTTAATTAACCGTAACATTAGCGTAAATTAGCGCTAATGTTACAGAGGCAGCAGAGATCCTCGCCACCGCGCCTGCAGACGTCCGGTTAACTCGAAACAATAATTATTTTCATAAGCAGGCTACGGAACTAAACGTGAGTTTAAAATAAGAAATTATGCAGATATTTCCCTGTCTGCAGCAATGCAAAGCCCTAAAGAGCCCAATAAATCCGAGAGGCAATGCGTACTGGGAATGGGAATTTGTTCAGAAGAATTTATCGAAAAAAATGAGCCTTCAAATGATTACGAACCTTAAATATTTAATTTCGATTGTTTATATTAATTAGCTAAATATATTGAAAACCAAATAGCTAGCTAAGCAACCACGATGTGTATATGAAACAGGAAGCGAACACTCGACAACGTGCAACTAATGATGGAGCCAGAACCACTGAGACGATAACAATGTCGCTCGACAACGTGCAACTAATGATGGAGCCAGAACCACTGAGACGATAACAATGTCCCTCGACAACCTACAACTAATGATGGAACAAGAACCATTGAGACGATAACAATGTCCCTCGACAACCTGCAACTAATGATGGAACAAGAACCACTGAGACGATAACAATGTCCCTCAGCTGAAGGTTCAGCCAAGACTCACCTGCTAGCAGGGGATGGTGGCAGAGTGGGTCAAGTGTGCAGGAGGGCGAGGAGCAGGTGGGCTGGCTGCACAAGAAGCACATGCTGCTGGCGTAGGGCCGCACCCACTCGAGGGCATCCTCAACCCACTGCACAAAAGGCGGGTCCGTCTCGCCTTCTTCGGGAAAACTTCCACTTAACGCTGACCTCTTTTCCGTTTGCTTCGTGTCTCTCAGCATGAAAATGCCTCACATACAAGCACACGGCGACTTTTTGACTGTTAACAAGTCAACACAACACCGAGCAATTCTTCTTGTGATGGGTTGCAATGACAGAAATTTGCCGGTCGCCTATGACCCTTGACAAGTTACGGCTCACTGGGCGCTGCTTTGTGATCCTTATGACGCGTGAGGAAATATTTTGAACGAACCAGTTAAGCAATGTCATATACAAACACGTAGATTAAACAACATTATCATGTTTTATGGATTAAGAAATAGTTACGACTCAAGTCAAAATGAAACAGTAAAATATTATTTTTATTTTTTTTACATGAAAGTTTACGAAAACATCCGGCGTAACTAATATTATTTATTTTAGTAACGGTATTTTGCCAATAAATTATTATTTTGGTTATTCGAATCATTCATGATCTCTTCCGCCATTCTTCAGCCGCATC
This sequence comes from Hyalella azteca, assembly GCF_000764305.2. NCBI lineage: Eukaryota > Metazoa > Arthropoda > Malacostraca > Amphipoda > Hyalellidae > Hyalella > Hyalella azteca. The sequence continues at coordinate 70,551 of NW_025941052.1, forward strand.
ACAAACACTGTTTCACAAAACTTTTTTCTCATCTGAGCTCACAGCTCTTCATTAATCTAATTTGGTCACAAAATCACACGAATTGAAGAAAACTGATTCCGGCATGAATCTGGTAAGCTACTAGGAAATCTTGGCTTTAGATCATTAAAAATTTACTGAATATAAATATCCAAAACTTTCGCTTTGTATTTTAAAACAGCACTGGAAGATCACTATGACATAACTCATGAAGACTAGAACTTCAGTTTCACAAAAAGGCAGTCAACCACTTTTCTAAAAAGCTACCACAACAACTCGTAATAGATAAGTAGATTTGAACTGGTTTCAAAATTATTGTCTATTTTGAAGAACAGGACGGAAACATAGTTTGTTCACCCCCACATATCACAGAACAATTCTGTCCACTCTTTACAGACCAACACATCTGACACGAGTTCAGTCGCTATACACTCGTATTTGCATGCTATATATCTATTCTATAGGGGACTCAGCTATAGTGGAATGATGAAGCGTGCGCTTTGTACATTTTCATTTTAGGTTTCAGATTGTAGAAAAATATGTGCTACTCACTAGTTCACTAAAAGCAGTCTAATGCCAAATTTAAAGCTGCACTACGATCTGCCACTGAAAAAACAATTTTTAATTAATGCACGATTTAAAGGACAGACAATAATACATGACGTGCAATACAAAGTAATTATTAACCAATTGTAAGGATATAATTGACAATGTGTTTTGTTCATCATATATGTACATCATAATTTATGATTTTAACTAACAATGTTAGGATTTATCTGAGATTCTTGTTCGTAAAATTATCTTAAATAGCAATAAGTTAACTGCTGACACCAAAGAATTCAATTACATAGAAAAGCTACAGCATCAATGATCATTGCAAACCCTGTCGGTACACCGCTTTCTTTCCTTTATTCGACAATATTTACCAGTTTTCATTATATGTGCAGCAAACTAAGCATAGCTATACATGGTATACAGTTGTATGTACAAGTTGTTACAAAGAACTACTAGCTTCCCTGAAGAGCTTATTACTATTATGAGCTTATTACTATTATATATACAAACATTGGTCAGGATCACTACAGAGTGTGCGGTAGGCATAGACCTGCATATCTTTCAGGCACCAGTCGTGATCGAAACAAAATATTTCAAGTCATTTAGATTATCTTAAAATTCAATAGTTTTCTGACTTCTATCAAGTAATTAACTGACGTGGCTTAGTGAAAATCAATACGTGTGGTCCATGATTCGCGTGATAAATATAGAGCGTGACGGCTTAACACATACATACCATACAAGCATTCTATGAATTGATTTTATTTAAAAGCATGAATCTCTGAAAGAATTGATATGTGTACAAGAAATGTGGGTGTCAAATAGTTGCTGGTCGCTTTAATTAACCGGCCTTAGATGTGGGACATTTTCAATAACGTATATATATACTGTTTCTTCCACGGCCATATAGATATTTTACTTTCAATGACAGTAGATATACTGTTTTTTCAACATAATATTGTAATTTCCTGATATACTGTATTTTCAATAATTATTCAGTTCAACCAGGATGACAAACGTTGACCTTACCTTATGAATAGTTTAGAGTTTACATACGTACTATATAAATCTATATACTATATGACTAAAGTGACTCGACTAATATAATATGCCACATATATACGAGGCGAATGATATCGCTGGATAGAGACTATGTCTCATATGAGGCACATAATAACACTCTACATACTATGTCTGATGTGAGACAAATAATATCGTGGAGATACTGCGTCTAACATGAAGGGGAAATGATATCAATGGACATATTATGTTGACTATATCGACAACAAACGACTTCAATTATGCAAAAATGAATAACTATATAACGGGTTTTACAATGCCTAAAGTATTCCATTCCTATAGTTCTTGAGATTACTTGTAAAATAAAAGTAACTTTGATATAGGAATACAGGAATACACATGCGAAGTTATTATTAGGTTCGTCGTGACGCAACCTGAGCGACAATGGACGGAAAAGGAAAGAAAAGCCGCGGCTCCGGAGGAAGAGCGAGAAATGGTGCAAAATGTAGATTTGCGGCGCTCCTTTGCATTTCGTGGTTTCTTTACTTGGAGGGATGAAGTAGCTTGTATTATTTCTTTCTGAATATTATTTTTTTCAGTAAACAAATTCTGCACTGCTTTTCAAATCCTTGGCAACACATACGGCAAACTGAGTTACTTGCTATTTATGACTATGTCGTATTGGAATTAAATAGACAATTTGAATTTGGAATGCATTGCAAATGGAGCATCTCATGAGGTTGTAGCTGCTACAAAAGAATTTTAAATTGAACTGTCATACGGTATTTTTTAATGACTGATCAGCAAAGAAAGAAAATAAAATTTTCACTTGCCAACTATGAAGGTGGTGCTTTTCATATGGTAACTTTCACCAAACTCAATGCCTCCATGTATGATCGTTCTTATGTTATCAATGTCATGTTCTGTCCATTGGTTAGGTTTTTTGGGACGAATTTCAAGTAACTCGGCCGTAACTCAGTATTTTGGGTGGGTCGAATTTGGTACAATTATTCAGAAAGGGCGGATTTTCTCATAAACAATTACCGATGCTCATTATTTAACAGAGAATAGTGATACAAATAGGGAGAATGTACAGATTATAACGACTTTCTGCCTATTTTTAACTTATATAAGGAAATCAGGGCATCATTATAACATAGGAAACATTACACATACATACTACAGGTGCCACATCCTTTTGGAATAGAGGAAAACACCATGAACAAACATCGATAAATTGACTCTGAAGTTATATTTACAGTATACATTAGAAATAAGGCATATTAAACTTGATCATGCAGAAATGCAGGAAACTTCAATGTGATATATGATTTGTTCTCGAGCCGGGTTTATGTTTGATGCACCAAGATTTTTGTGACACATTTTGGAGTGAGTCTTGATGCGAGTCGTTGATGCACCGGGGGCGAGTGTCGAGACCGGTATGTTGAGGGGCAACTTACAGGCAACTGCGCAGTATGCCTATTGTCACAAACCTCTCTGCACGCTATTATTTAAGACCTCTAACAGGGTTTATTTATATATAATCCACCATATTGAAGTATGTAAAAGTTCAGTTTAAGCCGAGTAATACCCAGATTAAAAACTTTAAAATTAGAAGATGTGTTAAGATCCTTAAACTCGAAATCCCTCAAATCAACTGATTCTAGATAATTTGATGATCGAGATAAATACATTAATTCATCAGGATCGCCAGGGCTCCCACGAAAACTGTTCGAAGAGAAAGTCGCAGCCGGAGCTCCAGATCCTGGTTGAGAGACGTCAACGAACCGACGTTGCTTCTTCGAGTTCAACTGTTGAACAACACGGGCAAGCAGATACAGGAAATTGATAGTTTTTGTTTTAATTCAACGTACACATCATATAATTTTAGTTGCAGTTCCAAATGCTTTCTTTTTTTAGCTTTGTAGACGTTACCAATTAGTGTTCGATTACCTTTCGCTTACTCAAGTTTGTTCTAATTGCTTCTAACAGAAAAGAAGAGATTAATTACTTCATAATTAATAATTTAACAAACAAGAGGGGGCTACATAATTAATATATAATATACAATATATAATACATCTCAGTACCTTATTTGCGTACAAATGGCATTGTGAAATTGTTATTTCTCTTATAAGTTATACAATACTGTATACCCAGTACTTGGAGAACGTTATAACTTTCGAATGCACTCCAGCGAGAAATGTCTATATATAGTTTCGAATTAAAACCATAAATTAGAGAAATTTCGATCATTTTTCCCCCAAACAAATAGATATTATGAATATTTCACGGGAGATAAGCATTGCACTGTAGGCGCCATTGAACTAATGATTGTTCACAAGGCACCAAAACTGTTAATGTCCTGTGGTTCTTTTCCCCAGAAATGCTTTAGAACATTAGAGAGGTCACCGAGAAGTTGTAGGTAGTGCGTGCGAGTCATGCTTTCGCTGAGCTTCAACAATGACTCAACATAGGAAAGTTTCAAGACGCGATTAATGTTGCACGTTACAATAATTTTTGTACCAGATAAATGCACCAAGTTTAAGATATAATTGATCAGAAATTCACACAGAGTTAAAAATTTTTAAGCAGCCCTTAATTACTATTTAATAATCATCAGCTGGACGCGAGTTCAGTCTGAACTCGCTCACTTTAAAACGAATGAATGCAATTACAATTAAAAACTAAATGATGTTCGCCAGACGATAAGATATCGACTGCTGTACTGACATGATTAAAATATGTCTTACAACACATGCTACGAGTGATGAATTAATGCTATAATACACTCACTGCACACAATGTCGTCAAACCTAAAATACACAATCGTGGTCACTGTTGTCTATTTAGGTCACTTCGGTATTCTTGACACCTGCAATTCTCAATCACAATAATTAACAAATATTTTACACGAAATATTAAGATTTTAAAACGGAACTAGGTTGAACCACTCTTTGTACCACTAGACGTTAAAAACACCATCATGTTTCCCGCGGATACTCACAATTGTCATTTCAGAACAAAAAAAAAATAAATTTACCATCGCCACATAAATTCAGTTTTCATAAAACACTTATATCACTTTTCATGCCACATGTGATGTATACCTGTAAACTATGGCTCGTGTGTGTGGCGTGCTACTGTAATGTATACACTGCCTAATCCTCGCGGCACCTCTTGAGCGCAGCCACACGTGGTGCCACAGGATGACATGACAGTGCCACATGTGGCACTAGTGGCGGAGCGGCACCGCTGAGATGGTGGCACCGGTGCCATGCACGCAGTGAGCCGCAGTGTGAGTGCCGCTATAGTGTCAGTGAGGCAGAGCTCACCACCATCACTCTAGTACGACATCACCACCATCGCTTATCCTCCCACGCTGATACTCCCACACTTCGTCGCCCACAATCTCTGCCCGTCACTCCTACAACATTGATATAATTCCCAGTCCAATCTATGGAAAACTTATGTAATTCCCAGACGCCTTTTGAGCGGCGGTTTTTTTTTCAGACGACATCGCGGGCTGCATTTATTGTATTTCAGACGTCCTGTGGACTGCATTTATTGTATTTCAGACGTCCTGTGGACTGCATTTATTGTATTTCAGACGTCCTGTGGACTGCATTTATTGTATTTCAGACGCCCTGTGGACTGCATTTATTGTATTTCAGACGCCCTGTGGACTGCATTTATTGTATTTAAGATGCCATTTATATTATTGACTGAAAGTATCTTCAAATGCTTCTCAATGTTCTTTACAATACGTTGAAGATCTTTACTGACCAGTGAAATTATAATCGTTGGTCTACACTGCCAAAACAAGCTTCATTGTTTATTGTTGACATCAGACGGTAGGAGTTGACAGGATGACAGATGCATGAGCATAAATGAAGACTAGCTCGACATACTCAATTCTTTACTGATAAAATTAAAAATATTTAATCGAACGTCCTCTCAGGTTGCGACAGAATGAGTTAAGAAGAACGAAGTCTAATTTCTCAAGATCAAATAATAATCACACTTTATTTATTAGTAAATACAATTAATTCTTGGGCTTCCTAAACACTTTATATGACGAAATTATGAATGAAATTTTTTATCTAGGTTTCCATTAACGTTGTGTCAACAGATGAGGACTAACTAGCGGGCTTACGTTCAACAATCGAGAGTTTTTTGCTGCAAAATCAAGTTGAAAAGAAACCAAGTGACAAATCTTTAGTAACGATTAGACCCGAAGAATATACATGTATATAAACATTAATATTTACTGAATTTTTTGTATGGAGATTTAAAATTCTCTCATAATTAGTGATGACTACAAAACAATTTTTTAATCAATGAATTTTAATGAAAAATACTACTTCATTTGATACAAAAATTGTTTTCCGTAAAGACTTAGTAAAATGTGAACAACCAACGCAATTTAAAATTTAACTAAAATTTTTGTCACCTCCCAAGAATATCGCAAATGAACCAGACTAATTCCAAGCAACTGCTTATTCATGCGGATTTACTCCTACTTATTTTATTGATTTCGCAAATAACTCCACGGACCACTAACGCCGTGCCACGGGCCTCATACGCCATGCCACGGGCCACATACGCCATGCCACGGGCCACATACGCCGTGCCACGGGCCACATACGCCGTGCCACGGGCCACATACGCCGTGCCACGGGCCACATACGCCGTCCTCTATTTCACTTAGTAGTCGCCTCGCTCTTTAATGTTGTTTAAGTTTCACAGCAAATATACAGAGTGCGCATGTACAGGTTTTTTTCGACGTTCCAATGTCAGTTTGTTCAATGCAATTTAAACAAAGCTAACTGGGCTCGGAAATTTTCATTGGAAAAGGCAACTGGGCTCTGAAATATTGGTAATTTTGTGATAATACTTTCTACGTAATTATCGGAAAAGTGAATAATTTAGATATCTTAAAGCTAGAAAAGTGAACAATAAAAACATATTTTAAAGCCATCCCACGTTTCACTTTATACGCTGCTTTTTTCGGCAAAAATTGCAAACTAAAAAGTTTTGAAACCTATGCAAATAATGGAACAATTAATAGAACGTCACTATTATAAAAACTCCACTAAAAAATTATAGAACCTCTCTATGATAATAATTTTACTAGAAAACAATAGAACTTCACTATTATAATTTCACTAGAAAACAATAGAACTTCACTATTATAATTTCACTAGAAAACAATAGAACTTCACTAAACTTCACTATTATAATAACTTCACTAGAAAACAATAGAACTTCACTATTATAATAACTTCACTAGAAAACAATAGAACTTCACTATTATAATAACCACTAGAAAATAGCATAATTTCACTAGAATATAATAAAATTTCATTATTATAGTAACTTCACTAGAAAATATAGAACTTCACTATTGACACCCATGCACTCGCTAGTTTGCAGCACTCTCTCATACGAGCTCAAGTTCGCTCGTCGTAGGCTGTGTCAATCACTTGACCGCGCGTTTATAGGACGGTGGAGGCGTTGTTCTAATGACATGTTGGGGTGAAAAACCATAAGCATGGGCGGATGCAGGGTTCGTCTTATATATATATATATGTATATATACGAACGCTGAAAATTTTCCTGTCGTTACCAGATTATGGCCTGATATGTGAACCATAACTTCTGCTATTTAAATTTGAGATGGAAGAATATTAAAAAAAACACTATAATCATAAATATTGAAGCGCTTGGATTTCCATCAAGAAATGAACTACATGCAGACACCCAATATAGTTTTCTATTCAGCCACTGCATGCAATCTCTCTCTATCCCAAGAACGCGTAACAGACTGACTCCTCTGATGATCAAAGCGCGACCATCTCATTTGTTTTTTACTGAATAAAGCTTTCATGGGCAATCGTTTTCAAATGCATGTATCTAAAACTTTTATTTCATTTTAAATTGTGAAGTTGCCATTTTTCCGGGTTCAATTCTGTTTCCACAAAACTCACTAAAGAATCCCGCAAGTGCAAAAAAATTCATTACTTTTTGTAGTTGATGTCTGGCTCCTACTTTCCATGCCCTTATGGGGATTTTATGTATTCCATCACGAATAGATAAAATAAAGAGAGAGTTGTGCATAGCGATAACGCGATTAAACTTATTAAAATACTCACATATTAATGTCAGACTTTGTCGCTATTCAAAAGTTACATGATCAAAACTTGACGATATATTATCTGTAATAATTAGGACGTGTTTTAAACTTTTACTAAATGTGATCAAAGCGCGTCAAGAAATTAAACATAAAATTTTTTTTCCAATCCTAAATTTTTATCAACGCCCGACAAGTCATGGAGTCTAATAAAAATGCTTCATTCCATGAAGTGCTCTCAATATAAACTTAAATTTTTGAAATGTTATCAAGTGCATCAATTTTTAAAATGCGAAGAAAAGGCTTACTTTTATAAATTGCAAACTAACACAATAAAATATATTAAATGTAAACAAAAAGATTTAATCTATGTAATTCAAGCAAATTGCGTCAAATTATGTAATGCAAGCTAGCAGCATCATAACATGATAGGCGAAAATTACATTAATTTATAAACTGAAGGCAATATTTGATAAAATTATCAAATGCGAACAAAGTGCATCAAGTAATGAAATGTAATCAAAATTTGTTGTCTAAAAAAATTAATAACGATGATTATATAAGGAGTGCGTGCGAGGGAAATACACCGTGACATGATTTGTCACGTACAAATTTGGAGATTGATCAAACGTACATAACAACTCATTTCACCTGATACTTTAAATATTCTACTAATAGAAACTCTACGCGGATAAGCGCCAGTATTCAACAAACGTCCTCGCCGGACTAACTCCGACCGCTGAACAAAATATTTCCATCAGCTTGCTGATGTGAACATATCTTAGGTAATAAATCCCTCCATGATTATTACGTCATTCGAGGTCAGCAGAACAGGAAATGATGATCATTAAAAACAAAAGCGTTAATAAGGACCCTTATTATAATAGAGCCAAATCGCAATTCCAAATTGAACGCAAGACGTCGACAATGCCTTTGATATTTAGGAAGCAAACAAAGCTTAGAGCTGCTGATGCGCATTTATGTATAAATCTCATTTTGTTTCTGAAATCGTTCTGAAAATCGTCCTTTTCTTCATCCTTACACCTTGTTGCAGGTCGAGGTTAAGGGAAACATTGGTCAAATGTTTTTCTTTCGCAACGCGTTGCTTGAACCTAAGATCGACTTCGGAATTAGAACTCATTGAGTCTTCATTGTAGTATCGGCCACCACCGACGGATTCTATGGATCCTGCTCTTGACTTGCGAGTAAAGTGGATGCTCATGGGGTGTCCTTGCGAAAAAAAACTTCACAATCAGGGCTCCCATTAAATCGCAATGCTATGTCTTTATTCCTGCAACCAAGTATTTGTAAGAGATGAGCGAATGTTATGTGAAAATCACAGGTTCCCGCAACCAAGTGAGCGAGCGGGAACACAATATATTAAATTTGGACGAGTTAAACATTGAGTGGCCCAGCTGAGCCTAGCATCAACGCCACCATATAAACCGCTCGTGCAATTAAAATTCATTTTCCGCAAGCAAGTGCGCCTATGAACAAGAGTTTGTAGGAGTAAAAAATTTACTTATTGAGATACAAGCAGTAAAAACAGGACCCAGTGTAATATCTACTGAACTAGTGATATTGTTCTTATTCATGATTAATCACGGGTTTTTACAAATTCATACTTTCTAAAAGAATCAAGTATTACTTGAACGTAAACGATCGAATCGGTCGCCGCGTTTGTGTTCATCAGAAACAAGGCCACACTTTGGTCGGCATTGGAATATTTATCTAATTAATTTTTCCTAATGTTTCTATTTGGAGAGAGACGTCGGGCAAACATATGATGTGCGTGAGGCATCCTACATATGTACGCAGCATTACTACAACGGGATTCGTCCCAGCTCGATAACGTATTTATAACTCCTCGTTTGTGCCATTCGCTTATTTTTCATTCAGCAATTTTAAAGATTAAATGACATTCTTTCTTTATCCTCAGGAAGACGAAGATTCGGTATGATGTTTATAAATAACGTTCCCGCAACAATTAACACTGCGTGAATTTTTGCTGTGGATGAGTTTATCTTTGGAAGACATGTTAATATCGGAAAACCCGTTCTTGCCTTCAGGAAAATATTCCTGCTCCATAATTGACTAGGATTATTGCCGCGTAGTCACGTCAAGGGGCGATTATTCGAGTAGTCACTGAGACGATCAACGAAGTATAAGGTATCGCGGCTGAACACAGCCGTCCCCTGATTGCCTTTTGCACATAACATGTATGCCGAAGTTATGAGATGAACCCTCCTCAAATGTGCTTGAATCAGTCTGTTGCACACATTTTGTTTTGATTAGGATCATTGGAGAATCTACAATCATCGTTGTTATTGTCTATCTTACGAAAAGAGTAGCATGCAGAACGGACGATTTCAGTAAACCAAAAAAGTTCGTAATAAGTACAAGCATATGATGTCACGAGCAACAAAGGGGTTTGGAAGTATTTTAAGCGCGTCTTATTATAGTGCACCATAAATAGCATGTAGTGGTTGACGTCAGAAGTCGTATTATCGGACCAAGCGACCATAGGATGACGAGACGAGATATGACGTCACCAAGAGAGACCTGTGCTACGTACGCGTAATAGAGAGCGCCGCCGGCCTAGACTCCGATACTGAAACACCCTTACGCTTACCGGAAGGTGGTTACGCTTACAGGAGTTGCTAGTTGTAGCAACAATCATACTCATTCGTGATATACGCGCAAAATAGGCGCAAAATACGCGCAAAATAGAAATGAAATGCGCAGTGCTTGTCAGCACAGCGACGTACCTCATTATTGTTTACACGCTTTTCGTTAGTCTTGTTTTAGGAGGTGAAGTCGACGCTCTTTAGCTCGGTCGTAATTATTACTTCCTTAACCTTGCCTCTGTGCTGACCTCGTTTTTAAACCGTGTTAACCGTGTTACTACCTTCGGCTAATACTGCTTTTCTTTAACTTAAGTTGAGTTTGTGCGAATGTGTTCTTTTTTTGTTCAACTAAATTGCATGTTCGCTCTTCTACGTAGGTCGTTTGTATACTGGATCCACGCCAGTGGTTGAACCCTGTTGAGCCTGTGTAGCTCCGTGGAGCTTCTGTGGAGCTTTAGCCGTATTTGACACCTGTAAATACCATATTTGACACCTGTAAGTACCTAGCTTATTTGACACCTATAAATACCTTATTTGACACCTGTAAGTACCTTATTTGGCACCTGTAAGTACCTTATTTGGCACCTGTAAGTACCTTATTTAACACCTGTACGTACCTTATTTGACACCTGTAAGTACCTTATTTGACACCTGTAAGTACCTTATTTAACACCTGTAAGTACCTTATTTGACACCTGTAAGTACCTTATTTGACACCTGTAAGTACCTTATTTGACACCTGTAAGTACCTTATTTGACACCTGTAAGTACCTTATTTGACACCTGTAAGTACCTTATTTGACACCTGTAAGTACCTTATTTGACACCTGTAAGTACCTTATTTGACACCTGTAAGTACCTTATTTGACACCTGTAAGTACCTTATTTGACACCTGTAAGTACCTTATTTGACACCTGTAAGTACCTTATTTGACACCTGTAAGTACCTTATTTGACACCTGTAAGTACCTTATTTGACACCTGTAAGTACCTTATTTGACACCTGTAAGTACCTTATTTGACACCTGTAAGTACCTTATTTGACACCTGTAAGTACCTTATTTGACACCTGTAAGTACCTTATTTGACACCTGTAAGTACCTTATTTGACACCTGTAAGTACCTTATTTGACACCTGTAAGTACCTTATTTGACACCTGTAAGTACNTAGCACAGCAGCACGGTATAGCACAGCAGCACGGTATAGCACCTGTCTCTTATACACATCTAGACCGCGTCTTCAGGCAGGTTGTCAACCAGCATTTTACATGCATTTTGAGGGGCAACAAAATCGCGTTCAGTTAATTCTTGCACAACAGCAAATTTATTTGAGAAACTTTGAGAAACAAACTTGGAAATTTTCCCCTTCAGATGCACCCCCTCTCGCCCCTCTACCCGACCAACTAACCGCACAGGAATTTTTTCAAAAAAGTAAGTTTCGCTGGCGCACCCTGTACCTTATTTGACACCTGTAAGTAACTTATTTGACACCTGTAAGTAACTTATTTGACACCTGTAAGTAACTTATTTGACACCTGTAAATACCTCATTTGGCACCTGTAAGTAACTTATTTGACACCTGTAAGTACCTTATTTGACACCTGTAAGTACATTATTTGACTCCTGTAAGCACGAACGAACACACCTTGTGCTATTTTCACTAATTTCCTTCTTGTAGTTCTTATTGAGAACTCTTGCCTAGGGTTCCTCAACGTAAACAAATAAGTTGGTTATTTTTTATTATTTTGCACTTATTATATTGTTGTTCGTAATTTATTTGCTTTTCATGCACGAATAAACTTTGTTAAAACTTTAATTTATTTAAAGATAAGTTCTAACTTCTTGTGTACTTTATCCAGACAATAATCCACCCAATCTCCGAACTTGCAACTTGACTGCCATCCGATAAGCTATAGCTGCTTTACTTGTTACCTGTCACGACATTATTTTATTCTGTAACCCGTGATTTAATGATGAGGACCGATAAAGAGACCTATTTAACTTGCATTACAGCTAGTGACTTATTCCTTTGAATTTAATATTGTTATATTAACAGCTAATCTCTGTAACTGTACTGTCGGTGATCTTTCCTGCAGTGCGAACAACTACCAAGTTCATTATTCCATAATGTATAATGGCAGATGTTCATAAGCATGAACATGATATGAATAAATATAAATATGAGATATTCATGAGCATGAATAAAATAAATTATGTGTTATTTTAAGAAACTTTATTATAAAATTTCTTTCTCAGTTTATAATCTTTTTATTATAAAATTTCTTCGCTGCATTGACATCTTTTATTTCGAATTGAACAAGAATTCAATAAGAGTTGGGCAGCTTCAGAGAAGGGCATCAGCACGGTATAGCACAGCAGCACGGTATAGCACAGCAGCACGGTATAGCACAGCAGCACGGTATAGCACAGCAGCACGGTATAGCACAGCAGCACGGTATAGCACAGCAGCACGGTATAGCACAGCAGCACGGTATAGCACAGCAGCACGGTATAGCACAGCAGCACGGTATAGCACAGCAGCACGGTATAGCACAGCAGCACGGTATAGCACAGCAGCACGGTATAGCACCTNCAGCACGGTAGCACAGCAGCACGGTAGCACAGCTGCACGGTAGCACAGCAGCACGGTAGCACAGCTGCACGGTAGCACAGCAGCACGGTAGCACAGCAGCACAGTTTTCAGGGTCACGGTGCCAATCGATGGCTGGCGCTGGAGATGCACTATATAGCTGCAAAGCTCTATCTCTGTGAAACTCATCGATCTATCACTGAGCTCTAACTCTAGACTTCACGGAAAGCTAACTCAGTATAAAGGGTAAATAATCTTAAATGCATGAAGATCAAATTGATTAGATTCCTTAACAATTCTACTTGAACGGTTTAAAATCACGCATCCTGATCGATTTACTTGCGTACGAAAGACCTTTTTTTACAGTGATGAGTCATTTACTTCGAGAAAGAGTAACGTGTTTATATAACGTCCACTTACTAATAACCTATAATATGTTGGTAATCATATTAAGGCATTGAGACTTACATCGGATACGTGTAAGTCTTTACTTTGTGATCAGCGAGTGGCGGCCACCTTTCGAATTATATTCGCGTGTCTAGGTCATTGAGCAGCTGCAGATATTTTTCTGATTTTATGTTTACACAATTGTCCATACATTATACTTCCGGTTGACATCTTCATCTCTCCTGTGTTACTTCCAAATCGGAACAAATGTTGTCAACACTCGCACAAATAACTTTTTTATATCAGACGAGCTTTGTTCAGGTGTGTGCATTCAACATCTCTGGTACTGCGCCATGCCAGTCGGCAGTGAAACCGAGCGCTTTCCACCAATCTATTTTCTTGTAAAAATTATAGGTGATTTATGGATGGCATTAAGATGGCCGACACTGAGCCGGTGCTGGCATAGCATTAATTTTTGACAGGCATTGAGTTAAAGAGTTCTCTTGTGAAGTTGAATGAAGCTACAGCGTCTGCTCTTTCTGAGCCTTCATTCATGAACTAACGACCGCCTCCTACATCGTGCAGAGAGAGAAATAAACCTCGTCCAAATCCTACATAAACATCGCTCATTGAAGCGTTGCAATTTGCAGAGAACCTATTCGAAGCCACTGGATGTGAATGATCTTCAATTCAAAGCTTGCGTTTAAATAATTTGTTCTTCAAATTATATTTTATCAGAAAACCTATAATTTTCATACTGGAATATTACTGTAATATCTAAAATTTAGTTCTTGATAGTTTAAATGTTGTAATTGATATTCATTTGCCTTTGTAATCGGTTACAAAACCTGTAGGTTATAGAAATGTGAATCACAAGTTTCAAAGTTTACCGCAAGTGCCACGCAGGTCGTATGCTACTAGATATGTTTTGTTGAATATCGATTAGTTCGGTTTGAAAATCATCATGTATTGACTGACGAGGATACGATGTTGTAATTATTTTTGATAATCCGGCCCTGTCCCATAGCAAGTGACGTCAGACGAGTCCAGTGATGTGATTGGCGGTAGTGCGAATGACGGAAACAATATGCAGTATTCTTATTGGCTGTAGTGAGTTCTACGTCAGTGTGAAACTCTATTGTGATTGGACATAGTGAACTTGACGTAAGCTCCTGCGTGGGACGTTTCATTCATAAACTCAAACAATCAATAGAGCTTTGCAGAGGGCCAGCGCCCCCCAGCATCTGGACGCTCTCCCTCGCTCTCTTCGCTCTCGAAAGCCTCAAAGAGAGCAGCGACTCAGAACCCTTTGAGGACCTTTAACTTCATTCACAGTGACAAGGTCAAATCCAACTCGTTTGTTTTCCCCTTTTATCTGGAGAATTAATTAGCTTCATTCTTCAGGTTTTCAGCTAATTTTATCCTCGCCATCAGCTTTATGCCTTTTATCTCATCTTGGAAGACTCCGGCGTATACATCAAAAACCGTGCAGCATAGCCTAACTCATTCAATAAAAACCGGTCGCTTGCAAGAAAACCAATTCATTGAAAACAAAAATAATATCCCATACTTGGTGGGCCACGATGACTAGGATTGCTGTAGTCACTTGCATCAAATAAGTTGAAATGCAATTCAATTTAAAAATTCTGATTACAAATTTCATTCCTTCAGCTCCTATTTAAACGTTGTTTAATTTTTTAGTTCAGCATATTATAAAGGCTAACAAAATTGTTCATGCCGCGAAATTGTTGTGTGGAATTTTTTTGCTTTTCTCAAGGCATTGCATTGAAAAGATATAGGCAGATTACAGTCGGCCTAGCGTCGGACGTTTGCAGACCATCAAATAAAATTGTTCTATAAGGAATGAGACGATCATCGCTGACCGTCAAGGGTGGCGGTGCCTTCGCCTTACCTGTTGACCTGGCGCGACGCTATCATATGCCACATTGCCATACATGAGTACGCCACTCGGTGCGCTCATTGCTTACTGAACATATATTAAGTATTATTTTATGAACTAATTTATTGGCTTTTATTTCCAGATCAGGTCAGATTTAGCGCATGCAAAGCTGCATGCAGTTGCTTACTGGCCCACGGACCATGGGGGCGAGAAAGACCTGCCTGCAGGGCTGAGGACGAAGAAATGTTGAGGCGACGCTCCAGCCTGAGCCTGCCTCGTCCGAAACACATACTAAAGATGCACGCTCAGAATTTGTTCCAATCTTGCGGCAAAAACTAATATTTATTGGTCGATCACTTTGGAAATTCAGATAAAAATTGCGATGCAAATGTTCGTATTATACTATGAGTAATGGTGGGGAGAAAGATTATGGGACACGTGTTTTTGTTGAACAAGCTTACGGCAAGCCTAGTCACTTTATAGTCCTATTCGCCAATATCAGTTGGATTAGAGATAACGAGCAAGTCTTAGCACGGCAAGTCTCTCTAGACATACTTCCATCAGCTGCTTAACAAGTTGGCAGCAAGCTACGACCGCGTATATGAGTTCTACATATATCACTGCCAGTACGCATGATCTTCGGAAACATTATCCTCTTTCCTTCATTCTCTTCCGCTCTTTTTCCAATTTCTGCACCTCGCTTTCTACTCTCAAGGCAGCACAGTTCTCAAACCTCCCTCGCTAACCTTCAAACTTCCCCCTCCCCCACACTCCTCAGCTCTCAAGCTTCATTCACGAGCTCCGGCTGCTCTCTAGAGTTTAGATGGAGCGAACATAGCACATGTCGTAAAAACGATGCCTACTCTCGAATTTATTTCACTCATTTGATCAACCGCTGCTCTTCATCATTGAAAACATCATGTAAGAAACCTCTGTATTTTCAAGGACAGTGTCACGTACCCCTGTCTCTTTACATTTTGAAATTCGACTCGAAAAAAAATCTGTTCCACCCTGCGGAAGTTTTGCTCAAATTCGTTCAAGTCCCGACTTTGAAGATTACTTTCCCATTGGGTTGCCTTAAAACCAGATTTAACAGCAAAGAAAAAGTTTAATTCTCTTAATGAGGAATAAATCATTTAAGTGCTAATTACAATCTAATTTTATTGAAAAAAATACTATTTTAAATGTTAAACAGGAAACGACACCATGGCCGGTAAAATCTCTCAAAAATAATAACCGAATCGACACTTCTACGAACTCACCCGCGAATTCACTAGCGGACACAGAAAAAAACTTTTACGCAACTGAAAGATCATAATTAATAATTCCTTCAATACTGAACAGATGAGCTAGAAATAATTATTAGCAATGCCAGGCCCATGAATTATTACATATTTTTTCATCACTTCGTTTTAAACTAAAACGAAAAAACGCAGTTTTTGTGCAATCGAACTAATGATAAGTCCTTCAACACTAAACGGATCTGCTTGAAATTCAGAATTTTATAATTATTAGCAATTTGTAGGTTCAGGAATTAATACAGATTTTAGGATACTTACTTTTTTATATTAGGTTAGCTTAGTTTCAATTAAAACCTAAGGTTAAGTGAGCTTCGTTTCAATCAAAAACGAAATGATGTAGAAATCTGTAATCATTTCTGGACCAGTGCATTGTTAATAATTGTTCATATTCTGAACATAAGGCAGATCCGTCCAGAAACGAATGAGTTACGATTGGCTCAGTTGCGCAAAAGTTTTGCTTTGTTGTTGCAGAGCCACTAGAGCGGACGAGAACAAGAGATGGCGCAGAGTTGTCGGAAAGAGGAAGGAGAAACGGAAAAGACAGTATATAGGGGATGAAAAAGGCACATTGTGCATTCTTGGGTGGGTTATGGGTGCTTGGATTTTGGTTGGGGTGGGTGGGAGAGAAGGAACCCGTCGATGCTTCGAAAGGTTTAAACGTGTGGGTTATGATAGAGTGGTGATTCTTTATTTACAATATTTACATTTTCTGAAGACAGTTAAACAAAAAAAAAAACGATTCGTACTCTCTTTACATACGTTTTTGCATGTAAATTATTTTCTTCTTTTTATTATTATATTTATTTTTTTCCAATTATTGATTGCTTGATTCATTCCATGAAGGTGATAATGCTGGTGATGATGATGATGGAAATGAGGATGGTCGCCCGAAACTCTGAGAGTAAGTTTTGTTAAGTGTTGCTGGGTTTTCGGTAGGTTATCGGTACCGTCTTTACTGTGAGTCGCGTCATGCAGTCTGTCAGCGTTGTAGTGTATTGGAAGAAATGGGTTGTTATGACTTATGGGACCAGCTACACCCAAACATAGTGGGAACAACTACTGTCTGGGTTTAGCATGGTCCGCTGTGTAGTTGTTTGTACAGGGGTGGAGGTGGGATGTGGTGTGTGTAATAGAGCTTTTGTACAACCGGTGCTGCCTTAATATGGAGGATAATGTGAGTTGTTTGAGGAATTGGGGATCATATGTTTTGATGATGAAGCAAGTTTTGCGTGCTTGTTGGGGAAGGTCTATGTTCATTGTGGGAAAGTCACATGTATAGTGTTTGGGAAGATGTGAAGTCGGACCGGTATTTGTTGGTAATGAATCGGAGGGCTTTGTTTTTTACTGCCTGCAGTTTGGATATGGATGATTTTGATTGGGTGTGTAACGGTAGGGGGGGATAAATGACGGATGATCATACAGGGGCGAGTTAGAAAAATTGCGTTTTGTGTCGGGTGTGAGCTGGTAAAATCTGTATATTTTGTGTAGATTAGTGAGAGCCTTTGCTTTTCTCCTCGCTATTTGGGAGCTGAAGCCATGTGAGATGAAGTATAATCCCGGAACTGTTCTTCGTTCGTGTATGAATAGTGCGTATTGATAATGAAGATGTCGGTAGTGTTTCGCCTAATGATGGGGATTATTTTTAATTTATTTGCGTTTGTCCCAATGAGTCATTTATTTTTGAAGGTGTTGATCTGTTGAATGGCATGTTGTGTTTGAACTGCTGCGTGGTTGGGTGGGTAATTTGCGAAAGCTATGAGTCGGTGTTGGGTAGTGGTTGTGGGAGGTCGTGGGTTTAGCCTATAGGGCTGTATAATGCGGAGGAGAGACAAGCCTCTTGGGGGACACCTGTGCGGAGTTGAAGTGGAGGACCTGTCCGAAACGATGCAACCCACCCCTGTTTAGAAGACATGACCACATACAACCTGTGTAGCCAGTCGCGCTTTCGTCTCTCTTTGTGTTGTTCTGAGCTGTAAGGTATGTACATTGAGGACCACCCGCATCCTCAAAAAAAACTGATAAACAACTACCTCCGTGTTGTTGAAGTCAGCCCAGTCGGTCATGGTTTTGACTGCTTCCTTAGCTTGACAAACCTTAGTCCAAGTGAATATATTTGACTATATTTAACCTCGTTTTTCAACGTTGCTGAATTAAAATGCGCACAAAGAGATATTTGTAGGAAGCAGCACGAAACAATTTGATCATGTGCCTAGTCTTGCCGATTCATATGGCCTCTCCATTTTCAGCCACACAACAACTTGTCCACGTATTGTAAAGTAATTTAAAACTTTTTATTCAGATCGGAAAGGCTTTTGAAGTAAATGCAGTTTGCCTGTGTTATTGAGACAGCTACAATAAGTGATTTTTTATTAGTGACTATAGAATATACCACTAGAACAAACCTCACTTGAGAACCAAGAAATTTCCATGAAAATTCAAAATGCAGGAATAATGCCTTTAATTCTCCAGGCTTCACCACCAAGTGCGCTTGTCGTCCCACGTTTTGGTTCCGAGTAATTACATCATCTTGCTGCGATACCCAGCTACGTGGGTGATGTAGTTTATCTATTTTGTCACGACTAGAATTGAAAGCGCCTGCACACATATTTCTTCCGTCGAGTTCATAATTAGCCCAGAAAACATTGGGCTGCTGTGTGGCAGCCGCAATGGTCGTCAAGATTTGTTCCTTGATTTATTAACTTTAACTTGTGATGATTTTACCAAATGACTAAACTTATACACCTGTTATAGCAGTACTAGGTCATTATTTCTTGGTGTGCATAAATAATACTGATAGTCCTTATCTAATAGTCCTATACTTTATACACGCTGTCATTTTCATTTAGATTTATTGTTGAGTTACCCCTTTCATGTTTATCCAATGTCTTCAGTAACAGCAGATGAGTCATCAAAAGTTTCTTTGTCTTCGAGGTTGAAATTGTGAAATAAAATCTGACGTGGTATATATGAATGGTCGATGAACTACCAAGGAGGATCAAACAGCAGTTTTCAGCAGAGGTGCTACAGAAGCAAGAGGATTTCTCAGGTGCAAGTGTGCAGATCTGAACCTTACATGAAAGGGCTGTTTAGCGTATATAGAGTAAACGAATAATGTAACGTCTTTGCGGAAGGTTGAAATATAATTTAGACTGACCACACATATTTCCCCCTCATAGCCCATTACTCGAAAATGAAGTAGAAAGCAAAAACTACTCACCGATCAAACACGAGCAATAGGCAGCTATAAATTTTTCCCGACCTAATTTGGTTGAGACCTGATGAGATTTTGAAGGGCCAGGGAGCCGATCGAAAAAGACTTTGTATATAAATTGAGTATTTTAATGAGCCAACTCAATGATCTATAGAAGCAGGTGCTAACGTTTTATTTGGAGGAATTACTAGGCACCGAACCATAGTCAAGATAATACTTATTGTTAAGAAAACCGCAGATATAATGTGGTGGCCCAGTTACACTTCAGAGTGACAGGATTGGAGTAGAATAGTTTGGGTTCGATCCCAACTACCTGTGACAGTTCTAGGCAAAATCGGAAAAGTGGCCGGGCGGTTTAGCACAAACAAATCCGTCGTGTTCCATCACTTTATGCGACCTCGAAGAATCGCACATAGCATTCAAAATTAATAATGAAGTCTAATGGTCAAAACCCAATTTTTGATGTTACTGACTAAATGTTTTTCATATATTCGTGTCGAGAAATCCATTATGTTTCAACTGGATTAATCTATATCAGTTAGCCATGAAATGAGAATGTAGTGAGCTATACGAAGAAGTAATATGTCCAGTTTTGAGTAGGCTCAACAAAGTGTTTTTTGTTGATAAAAGCATGATAAAATATTATGCAATTCATGTAATTGTCTCAAAACAAGCTAGATTAACTAATTTAAAACTGTACTGAGGAAAAAAAATGTTTCGGCATCTGCAAATCAAGTGCACTCAGTCTTAATAGCAATAAATGGTACTATTTTACATCGCACAATACTACCATTACTAAATAAAAATTAACTAAATTAATAAATACTGCATAACATTTATGTAAATAAAAAGTAAGTAAATATTAAATAAAAGTGAGCAATGGCACACACCCAAACCTAGTCAGTGTGCAGCCAAGGCCTCAATTATTAGGCTAATATGAACTCGCACAGAAGAGGAGTGTAAAGTAGAAAGAGTAGTATCCTACAAGCAGAATAGTAGGAGATTCAAATGCACGGGAAAAAGTTAAAGGCGGAATGGAACCCTAAACTTTTTTCTACCAATATTGGACCCCAACCAGATGACCCAAAGTTAATTGAAATCCATCTTGAACGTCCCACATGGAGCTTAACTGCAAACGTGAACTACGTTCAGCCTCAAATAAATCCCAGCTATATAATACATGAGAAATGAATTTACTATAAATTCTGCTTTAATAACATTCACGCAAAATGTTTCCAAGTGACTGAACCAATACCTAAGATAGTAGCCTCAAGTTATAATTTCTTGTTCTACATAAATATTACTGATAATAGTCCGAATCGTTTACGTTATAATATAACTACTGTTAATGAAGATCTTTTAGTTGATTGACCCCCTCAATATTTGATTGAAGTCTTCAGCAGTGGTGATTGGTTGAGCAAAGTTTCGTCTAGGACTCTAGGTAAATAAAACTAAATCGTGTTTAATGTATTGTGTTGATATAGCACAGATTGGCGATAGACTCTCAAGGCGCTTGGAAAACCTAGCTTATGTAAAGACACGATGAAGCCTGAAGAATTTATTTGATGCAGTTCCTCTCGCCGCTAACCACATTGGAGCTGTAAGCCTAGGTTGTAATGCATGGGGTGAAGTTTCGTCTGAATCTATTCGGTAAGTTGAGACATCATTTAATTAAGCTTACCGCATGTCTTGCCCCTCATAGCCATATAGGGCAACATGGGGCAGCGCGCCCCCCCCCCTTTTTTAAACTAAATTTTTGATGAAGTTTTAATTGATACGAGGTGGTTCTTTGTTTTGTTTAAAGGTACAACTAATGAGGAATGTATGATGTGAATTAGACGCCTATATGGTAGAGCGCCGCCGGCCTAGACTCCGATACTGAAACACCCTTACGCTTACCGGAAGGTGGTTACGCTTACAGGAGTTGCTAGTTGTAGCAACAATCATTCATTCAATAACATAAGCAAGTTGTAGCAACAATCATCCATTCCATAATGCAGGCTAGTTGTAGCAGCAATCATCCGTTCGAGAGTACAGGACTGTAGGTGCCACTGTCAGCCTCTCTGAAGAACCAGCAAGAAAGTTCAACGTTCTTATAAAGTTTAGATGGCAGCAGCGCGCTACTAATAGGACGATAGTTCTAGCCTACTCATAATAATAATAACAATAATATTGGTTTGTCGCTGATTCTCAACATCGCAGAATATTCACAGCTTGTTGTGGTCTCGAACTTGCAACTCACTGCTACAATTCTGCTGTGCTTTACCGCACGGCCTTCTTGCCGATTTTGATACTCTGAATCCTGATACTCTGAACTGTAACAACTGGGCTACCCTGCCACCCTGCCTCATCTCTTGGAAATTGACGATCTTCTTTCCTGGCAACCGCAACTACTTTCTATCATAAAAATTCGTGCGAGTTCTACAAAATAATTAAACTATTTCTTATTGATAAGTTAAGGACGGCTGAGAACTTTTCAATCCGATACAAGGGACAAATGTTATTCGAGGACACCTTGACAGACAAAGCGTCATTCCATTTAGATATACACTTATTTTTCCGCCGCAATTCATTAAAAGTGTAGAAACATTCATGGCGACATTGTTCGACCAGTATTAAGAAAATCACATTTGAGCACTCGATATTTAAGCCATTTGATTATAATAAGTTAGTTTTTATTAGTGTAATAAATCAACTTACCGAGAATATTAATCTGTTAATCACAGAGAATAAAATTAAAAAATATATATACTAATAAAATATTATAAGTGATAGAAAGTAGTGATAAATACTAATTATATAGATCAAAAATGATCATTTCTTATAAGTTTAATTATTTGCCGCGTGAGAAATGATAGTGCTTTTACCTTATCATGGAGCCTCATTTTAGCGCTCAAGGCCCAGCGATGCAGCGTAAAGGGTCCTAGGAAGAGCGAGACTCATTCGTGATATACGCGCAAAATAACCAATATCTGCCATACTTAGCGAGAAACCCGCTATGGGCCAGTGACCCGCAGTGGCTCGCTGCCCCATGTTACCCTAACTCAAAAAAATCAGAAAGCAAAAACTCCTCACCGATTAAACACGACTAATAGGCAGATATGAATTGTCCCAGACCTAATATATTAAGGCCTGATGATATTTTCAATGTCCAGAGAGCCGGACGAAAAAGTTTATAAAGAAACTGACATTTTTTTGAGCCAACTAAACGCTCTCGAGAAGAGTATGCTCATGTTTTATCTTGGGAAATTACTTAGCCCAAATCATAATCAAGATAAAACTTATTGCTAAGAAAACTGCTAAGATAATTGTAGAATTGGTTAAATAATATTTAGATAACCTATGGCGAGATTGGTAACACATGAGCTTCGATTCAAACAAACATTTCGGAATTTTTATATAAATTTTCAACCGATGAAAAGTCCCAAGACGCTAGTTACTAAATCCTATGAACAAAATAATATCACAGTGAAACGAGAGTCCATATTGTAGTCATAAAATAAATATATTCAACCATTATTGAGTCACTAACCTAACAAAACATCATCAAAATAACGCGTGGTCAAAACGGTACTCAATAAAATAAAAAAATATCACATAATATGTATCCCGTCACACACTGTTGAGTGGCCACACTCTTATCTACGCTGCTCAGCGGTCACACTCTCATTTCCGCTGTTGAGTGGCCACACTCTCATTTACGCTGCTCAGCGGTCACACTCTTATTTACGCTGCTGAGTGGCCACACTCTCATTTACGCTGCCCAGCGGTCACATCGCATGCAGATACACGCAGTCTTTATTTCGTAGTGGCGCTTATGGATGGCTTCACGATTAGGTTACTGCGGATCTCTGCTCAAGCATGAAACTCTTTCTCGGTGCTCCACCCAGGAAGTTCATAACTGCTGCCCCGATGATTTTGAATTTCCTAACCATATTTCTATCCATAATTTACGAGGTTGCATAAAATTTAGCCGTCGCAAAAACTGTGCTTTCGTTTCAGAACGTTCTTTAATACTGAAAACTTGAAATTACATTCTATTGCGTCAAAAATCATTGGCAGCCTCATATTTATAATATCTCTTTAAGAATTACTTAATATTAACCATGCGCATGAAGACGATTAGAGTTGCGCCGCATGAAGTACACTACGAGGCTGCTGTGTAGGCTCTAACATTACCAAACAATATTACAATAATTGCCGCCTGGGCAAGACAAAAGACGAAACTTAACTTCTGGATATTCGTCGCCTTGTCAACTTAAATCATCATAAAAATTATTACTGTAACTGAGTATGTGTAATCTTTAATGAATTCACTTCATTTTCTTATATAGCTTGTCTATTGAGGGACAAAAAAAACATGTAGTTGAAATCAATATTATTGAAACGCATAAATTGATTATATACTGAACATATTATCC
This sequence comes from Hyalella azteca, assembly GCF_000764305.2. NCBI lineage: Eukaryota > Metazoa > Arthropoda > Malacostraca > Amphipoda > Hyalellidae > Hyalella > Hyalella azteca. The sequence goes on from NW_025941052.1 coordinate 94,714, forward strand.
TACGCGGGTCCCAATTAAACTGGGTACATCGAGTGAAAGGATTTCAGAAGTTACATAAACATACATTCAGAGTACATACAAGAACGACTATAATGTATCATGAACAAAAAAAAACTTGAGGAACACTTGCATCTCTGTTATTGTTGCATAAAGGCTTTTCCAGATGAAAGTTACGCCAACACAGCGGCCAAAGTTGAGCCAAAACCAAAGTACAGTATTAAACAAGTCCTGATAAGCCCTCCCACCGTTCAGACACATCATCCGAACATAAAAATATTTTCACTACATAGTGCGCAATGATCAAAAATACAGAAATTCCATAGACACAGAGCATTTTCATCAGACGATCGCTGGCTCGCGTGCCGGCAGTAACGTAACACGTTTACTTGCTTGCCCGAACTTACGTCATTATTTATTGATTTTGCCAAATAATCAGCTTATAGTTCAATGAAATGTGATAATCTAAAAAGCACAACTTGAACATAAAAAGCGAAACGATTGAAGGCTTTCGATTCTCAAAAAATAATAATAAGCGAAGCGTTAAACAAAAGTGTTATAGAAACACAGCGGATATTTCGCGTGTAACGAAAGAAATAGCAGAAATTCTTAGCATAAAAGTATTGAAATCCTTAGAACGTAAAATGAAAACAAAGTCATGTAAACGAGACAAGCTACACCAGTAAGTGTAAATTACCTTTCTTTCCTAAATTATTTTCGTTCAGAACAATCTGCTAAGTAAAAAATGGAGTTATCATTCCAATAAAAACTGCTAAAATAACTAGTAACTAAGAGCCGCTGTCCTCTTGCCAGGAGCGGGCGCCACAACTTTGCTGTAAGTCAGCACACGTTGTCTCGTGGTGGCGCTCCACGGCCGCTCTACGACGCTCCTCCACGCCATCCAGGGGCCTCTGTTGGTTCATATCGGGGTTTGTGAACCTCAGAGCAGCATCTCCCTGCAGTGGAAAGATTGCTTAACTCTACAAAATATTACCTTGTTTGCACATCATGGGATAAGACATTTACATTATTGCACTTTACTCTGTTAATATTTTTCTTAAACTTCATTGAAGAATGGGTGCGAAATGAAAATTGTTGCAACGTTCTAGCGGCATTATTTCTCCGAAGGCCGCGGTCGACTCAAGCATGTAAAACAGGGGCCTCACTTCTATAGATAAGCTTCGAACAAGTCCCAACGTAATTTTTATCTAAAAAATCCTCTGGGTCAAGAATTTCCATACTACTATTCCAGTTATTTAGGTTGACAGCTGGCAATCGTGTGAAACGATGGCTCTGTGGCGAAACCGAAACTGTCTGTTTGAATCGTCATGTGGAGCTCTATGTTCGAATAGTTTGACGATAAGTCGCTACGAATTGATTAAATCTTCACTGAAATTCCTACCAATCAAGACGCCTGATGAATCTGAAACAATGTTCTGCGACATTTTCTACAATTTGGTGACAAATCTAAACCACTAAAAATTTTTTCAATACAACCCAATACGCTTTCCCTTTAAACGAAATTTGTAAAGAAAAAGTATGACGGCTAATCTGAGCTGTTTATTAATTTAAAAAATTTTGTATAACTCACGACATGATCTTCACGAGAGGAAATTTGCGATGACTGAAGCTCTCATTAAAGTCGTCCATGTCCAGAGTCCAGACCATGGCTCCTCCGAAGCCTTCATTCTTGATGAACTTCATTTTCTTCTTTATTGACTTTTCGTCGTCAAAACTCACCCACATGCTTCCCTTCACCATGTATGGAACCTTCATTTCATCATCCCAGAATTTTCGTCCTCCACGCTGAAGATTTTTTTGCACCTGTATAATATATATAGTTGAAAATAATGAAGTGAGACAAACGAATTACTTCGTGAACATTTGATTTACTGAGCCGCTTTGTTGCAACCGTATTTTCCAACAGATTCCGCGATCAGCATATTCAACGTGAAATTAAACGTGGAACTATCCATCCTCAGCAGAACAAAAGTTTTGAATTGAATCAAAAATAAAATATGTCATTACAACCAGCCAATTGAAGAATTGAAGTCACAAAATTAAAGAGAATGAATGACAGATCTCGTGGCAAGCCATGAGCTATGAATTGTGTTCCTCTCATGTCGAGGTGAGCTTTTATGGGAAGTATTTTTGTTTCTGCATGAAGGTGTTCGATGAAGGTGCTTTGTGTGCAGCCTGTGACTATCCTGAGTGCTTTGTTTTGTAGTGTTTGGAGTTGAGTTTCTATATGTTTGTGTTGGATAGTGCGGGCGCCCAGGCGGGGCTGACGTAAGCCAGCACTGTTCTGATGAACTGTTTGTATGTTGGTGCTAGTGTTTCTTTGTTTTTGCCGAATTTGGTACCGCCAGGGCCCAAAGTGAGTTGAGTCTGATGTTTGCGTTGTTCACTATGTTGTTGATGTGAGGGCCGAATGTCATGAAGGTGTTGTAAGTGACCCCTAATATTTTTGTTTCGTGGGTGTGTGCGGGATCGGGGTGTTGTTCAATGTGGTGTTTGGTCTGTAATGGTGCTTCTTTGTGTGGCTGGTCATTAATGTGTTTGTAGATTTACTAGGAGCAACCTTGAGTCTGTTCAGTGTGAGCCATTGTGATAAAGTGTTGAGATATGTTTGCGCTTGTTGAGTACATATGTCTGCGGATGGGTGAGTGGATGTTATTGTGACGTCATCTGCGTAGGAGCCAATGTGGATGTTTGGAGGTGGTTCGGGTATGTCGTGCATATATAGATTGAAGAGTGAGGGTGATAGGACGGAGCCCTGTGGGACTCCGTTGGGTATGAGTGATGTGTGTGATGACTTGCCTGAGTAGTGCGCGTATGCTTGTCTGCCTGATAGGTAATTGGCAAGCCAGCGTTTATTGTTGTTGTGTAGTGTGGTGTTGTAAATTTTGTTTGTGAGAGGGAAAAGGCTCTACTGATATCTATTGTAAGGAGGGAGAGGGAAAAGGCATATTGATATCTATTGTAAGGAGTAGTGTTCTGTGTGCGGGTTTCCGGGAGTTGATGCCATCGAATTATGCTTTGTGTGAGGTTTGGGAGTAGTGTTGTAGTCGAGTGGTGAGGTCTGAATCCGCGTTGTGTTGGAGAAAGTGTAATGTGCGGAGTGGCTGTGTTCAGTATGAGGCGCTCTATGACTTTTGATGTGTACAGAGGAGTGTGATTGGTCTGTATGAGGCGGCCTCAGTAGGTGGTTTGTTGGGTTTGAGAAGTGTGATTATTTTGCCAATTTTCCAGATGTATGGTATTTTGGAGTGCGAGTAGGAGAAGTTAGCAATGTTTGTAAGTGTCGTGATTCAGTGTGGGCCAAAGTGTTTAAGGTGTATGTTCGTAATGTTGTTGGGTCCAGCAGCGGAAGAGTTTTTAATTTGTTGTATGACCCTTTAGGTGTCGTTTGTAGTGGCTAGGGTAGCTGTTGGGTCTAGTGGAAATTGTTATTTGCGTCTGATGATGCGTCTGTCTTCTTTGTATTTGGGTAACCTACTTATGTTCGTAGTGTTGTATTAGTATGTTTGCTTGTGCTTGTCTGGTGGGGATGTTGTCTGTGTTGGTGGTGATTGCTGCGTGGGTGTGTTATTGTTTGCTGTTTGAGTTGTGTAAGCTGCGTATTGTTCTGTAGAGATGTGTGATGTTGGATTTGTGGTCCAGTGTATCCAGGAACTCGAGCCAGGCCCGTTGCTGTTGCTCTGTGATTTTGTTCTGAATTTGTGCGTTTAGTTCCTGGATTTCTCGAGTAGCGATTGGTGAGTGTGGGGTGGGTGTTTGTCTGAGATTGTTGCGTTGACGGATGAGGCTGGCTATCTCAAGTGTGAAGTTATAGGTTGTGTTGTTTTCCGTTGCCCTTTGGTATGTGTTTCTTGTCAGCCTCTTGGATGATTTTGTTAAATTGGGCAACAGTGTGGTCAATGTTTGTGATTGGGAGGAGGTTCATGTGTTCAAATTTTAGTTCAGGCTCGTGTTTGGATTCCTCGTTTGGTCGCACGCTTCCTTCGACGGGTGCCGCCACTGCGCACAGACACCCCGGTGAGAAGGGGCGTTCCACTCGAAGAAGCTTCCACATCCAGCGGCACTCACCTCGTAGTAAGCCATGCAACCCTCCACTCACCTCGTAGTAAGCCATGTTGCCCTCCACTCACCTCGTAGTAAGCCGTGTATCCCTCCACTCACCTCGTAGTAAGCCATGATGCCCTCCACTCACCTCGTAGTAAGCCATGTAATGTATCCCTCCACTCACCTCGTAGTAAGCCATGCAACCCTCCACTCACCTCGTAGTAAGCCGTGTATCCCTCCACTCACCTCGTAGTAAGCCATGATGCCCTCCTCTCGTGTGTATTCTTCGGCCTCCCAGGCGCCAGCAGCGGCGCTGTAGGGACTCGTATGCGCAGTGTTCGCCAGCCTGTACGAGCGTCCGTACGTCGGCATGCCGATCACCAGCTTATGTTTGGGGGCTCCTGACTCGTGCCAGCTGTCTTGCAATTAGGCATCATTCGAAATATATATATATATATAAACTATTCAGAATGGATATTACAGAGTATAAACACCCAATTGAGTGGAAGTTTTTCAGTGTTTCACTGAATCACTCAGAAATGTTATTGTACATATTCGCACCATTAGTTGTTTATAAATTATAAGTTAATCGCTCAGCAAAAATTCCTGTTATTATTTAAATGCCAACGGGACTAGCTATTCTTGCATCATAAGGGAACAAATGCAAGTAAGCGTGACTGAGAAACAACGTAATTCATACACCATATATGGACGAAAGTATAAGAGAAAATATATCCACACTTCTAGGGAAGGTCGCCGTTAAAAAGCAAGACTGCATAGTTTCAAAATTCACTTATTCAATCTAGTTTACTTTCATTTGTTGATCTTCCTCTTGAAGCTGTATAACAGAAATGCACATTATCGTAGTAAGGTTGGAACGTGTCAGCCTCTTTGGTTTTTCGTGAAAACATTATATGGCATTGAGAAATGAAATATTCTACACTAATTTGTAGAATACAAATTATTTGTAACTTGTAGAATACAAATTATCGTATTATAGAATAATTCGCATGACCCACATTCTAGCGGCATTGGTGACGGAGAGCTGCCGGCGGTAGTCGCCGGCGCTGGCCTGGGCGTACAAGGGGGCGTTGTGGCCCACGCTGCCCTCCCACGGGCCGTGGAAGTCGTACGCCATCACGTTCAGGAAATCCACGAACCTGAGAGAAAAGTAATCTGGATTAAATAATATAGACAGGAAATTTTAGGTTTTTTTGACAATCCGGCTCATGGAGTATTTTGAATTTTGGATATATGTTGTGCCGAAATCGCGGAATTGCCGATTCCATGGAATCGGCTGCCAGTTTGCCGAATCTGTAGAATCAATATTTCGTTGCTGATTCAGAAAATCAGACGTTAGAGTTAGAAGATAAATCGACAGGTAGAGTTAGAAAAGGTTCGGTCAAGTTCGGTCTAGTTCCTGTAAATTTAATTAAGGGGACCATATCGGTTCAAAATCGACGGGTTTGGCTTTTCCGTTTTTCAGTCTCATCTTAAAGCTGACATTCTGAGCTATCCAACGGTACCATTACCATCTCTGTACGTTGATTTATGCGTTCACTAGAGATTCCGCAAGGGGGGAGGTGGGGGGTCTTAAAGAAACAAGACTAGAGGAAATTCGCTGCCCAGCCTATAAATAGAGTCTCTACTCGGAGTGAAGCTCAATCACCCTCCTGTGAACATGTAGTCGCTTCCACCATCCTTGACTGGTACAAGCTCCATTAACGTTTAATTTCGTATCCTTGCTACATTGAGTGGCAATTCGGATGCGCGCGGGATTATTCTACAGGTTCAGCAGCTGGCTGCCGATTCCATAGAATCGGCAATTTCGCGATTTGGGCACGACATATGTACTGATTACCTCGTGTATCCATCTTATGGGCGTCATAATATCAGGGGATTGGTAACTAAGTCGCTTGTCCCTTCAATTTTCTCGATATGAAGCCTAATTTAGTGACATTTTAGGTATCATTATTATTTTAAAAACATTGCCGCAATATTCTCGAGGATATGTCGATAATCTCAAATGGAGCATTATTAAACTGTTTATCATATAAGGTGGTTACTTAAAACAACTCCGAACTTATAAGCAATTCGTTCATATCTCAATAACTATTATTATTCGTGATCGTAGAATGCAAGATTATGTATAATTCTCGATCAGAGAAATATCTGAACAACACAACAAATAATCACTTATTGGTTATTTCTAGTATTTTCACAATATTATCTCACCTTGCGACGGCAGGAACGTCGTAGCCGTTACTGATTTTGTCCGGACCCACCGGGACGGCCGCAGTGAGCAGGAGGCGCGACCTGTGAGTGCGCTCCGCCTCGGCCACGAACGCGTTCTTCAGCTCTAAGAATCAAAACAGCTTACAGTCGAACCCTTGAACCCAATACGAAAATAAAGCCCTATAAGGTGCACCAAGTGAACAGCTGCTGAGTAATTTTAGGGTGCTATCAAATAATTATAGTAAATAAAAATAAAACGAGTTCAACACGAAAAATCAGGTCTAGTCTTAATTGATTCTTCCTTTTCTAATTGAGGTATAGTTACATCTCAATTTCGACAAAAAAAGCTGTAGCCTCTATCCACTGAATTATTTAATGCAAGTAAATTTAACGTCGCACATCATCTTGACAATAAACTTCAGTGAGCAAATGAGACTGACCCTGGAGGAGTCTTGTGAAATTGGCCTTGTCGCAGGCCTCAGGGTATTCCCAGTCCACATCGAGTCCATCAAAGTCATACTTTCTGTTGAAATAATTTTTATATTATTAAATGTCCAAACATATTGCTTGAAATTCGCCCAAATGTGCACATATATGAACCATGACATTCAAATTATACAGCAGCCAAGCACATCAACTGAACCAGAAATTTTGAAGTGAATATAACATGTTCATTCTAGACACGTTGAAGCACTGGAAATTGTGGAAATCCACTTCTAACCTTAAAAAGGAAATGGCGCTCCGGATGAAAGCTGGCTCCCGCCCCGCCAGGTCTTTGAACATCTGCGTGCCGTAACTGGCGCCTCCTGACAAAAGCAAAAATCAACAGGAACCTCTAGCAAAATACAAACAATATTCAGGAGAGATCAATCAAAACTTTATTGCCCACTTCTAATTGCAATAACTTTTTCGAGATTATAAAAGCTCCCATCATCTCATATGCCCTTTCTTCATCAACGAAATTCGGAAATCAAACTTAAACTTTGCACTCCATGCATCACGATCAGACATTTCTATTTGTGTAAAAAATTAACATTGTTTAACGTTATTACTTAATGCTATAATAATTATGACGTCCCACGAAACGCCCGATGAAACGTTAATCCAAAACTAACTGAAGTACATAGTTCAAACTTCTTCGCCCAGGAAGCCATCATGTTAGCCAGATATTTCATGCCAGGCTTATAATAATAGCATAATTAATAACTAGATCAATGGCGGTGCTTCTTTGAAGAAAATACAGGTCTTTAAATTAAAAAAACTTCAAATTTAGGCGAGAAAAGCGATAGAAAGTCGCCAGCCAAACCTAACCTAACAAAACCAAACTAGGCTTGGCCTATGAATGTTTTAAAAGTGTCTGCAATATCTCAAAACTTCAACTGGTATAGCATCATTTCCAACAGTCATCATTGACTGAAATAAGCTCACCTACAGCGAGTAGAACCTTCAACCTAGGGTTTTTGTTTTTGAGTGAGGTGACGGCACGGTAGTGCCATGACTCGTCACTCGCCTCAGACGCAGCAATCTCTCCACCTCGGATGCGAGCAAAAGCGTAGATGATGTGAGTACAAATGTGCGCGTCGATGTTCTCCGCGGTGAACCTGCCACGTCCAGGCCTGTATTGTGCCCAGTTTGTGTAGTAACACACAACCTAGGGTAAAAATAGTACAGGAATTGTCTCAGGCATAACCACCTCAAACGTTTGTTGTAAAAAATTATTCGGCAAGCAAGAAATCTTTAAACAGAGAGGCAATTCGATGACTTACGCATGGAATCTTGGTAGGGAAATCTTGAACTTGGTTTTCAAGCTCCACCACTGCAACAGAATGCCTTACCTAAGCAGATGAGCGATTGGGTTCACAAAAATCTCTAGCCTTTTATCATTTTCAAATTTCGAAAAGAGCGAATTTTTTCTATTTTTAACTACGCAGAACTACAACCATAATATTCTACTCTAGGCAACGAGAGAGTATCCCTTACCTTCTTATCACTGCTCGATGCCATATCGATGTGAGTTTCGTTGCTAGTATACGAACCTGAAAAAATTATCATAAATGAAGATAATTCCAATCTAAAGTCATTTTCTTAAGCCATTTTACACAATGAAAAATTTTTACCCTGTATTTTTTACGGGGTAATGAAAATCATTACCCCGTATAAAAATGTTCATAATTGCTTCTGATCTACCACTTGCTGATTAAGTGACGAGGAAGAAAATCAGAGGCTAATCTTTCAAATTAAAGCCAGCAAGCCTTGGCCCACTGTACTGTTAACGATTTCTTATCGCTATCAAAAATTTACATCCAAAACCGTTTTAGTGCATTTTATCAAGATTCAGGTGAAAATAAAAATAAGGATGGGATAAAAAGAGTGGAGGGCATCATGGCTTAAAATGCCATGACACCTGTAGTAGATGCCTGGCCATCTGGTCTGAAATGACACTCGAGGCGGATCAAATGTCGAAAAATTTTAACTTAATCGATTTGATAAATAATTCTCATTTAAATTCAATTGATAAATTTACTATTTCCATACGTATCAGAGATCATCGTTAAACAAATGATCTGCCACCGCTCGAAAAACGAAGAGGAATGACGCTTATAAGTAGCACGTACATAATAATGAGGCAATCAAATTCACAAATTGTTAAATTATTAACATTTATTATTGTTAGCGAAATTTTGACTCATTGAAATTGTTTCGAAAATACATTTTGGTATTAAAACATGAATGCGCAAATGTAATTATAAAATATAAGAAGAAGCCTCAACTGACATATAAGCTCTGTTGTCAAGGTCTTCAAAGCATTGAACGAAAAAAGCTGTCAATTGAAACAGTCATCACGCTCACGGTAACAGACAGCAGCGAGGCACCCACCTCTCAGTGTGAGAGCCGGCTTCGTAATGAGTGCTACGCACACGCAGTAAGCACTCACGCAGTACGCAGTGCTGCCAGCGACTATTTTTTTAAAAACCTAGATTATACCTCAGAAAAAACCTAGCATCATCCTAATATATAATTCATAGTAATAAATCCTTGTTGTTCACATAGGAATGAGTATGGATATATAGGGATGAGCATAAATTACAATTTAACATCTTTTCAATTTTTTGAACAGTCATTTAAAAGATCACAATTACAATTCATCCTCATCCCCCTCGTAAACATCAGCATGTCTTGCATCCATTAATCCACTTTTATATATCCTGTATACAAGTATATGGCTGTATATAATATCTCTTTCTGGCTCCCATGTTATGCAAGACTGACCACGTTTCGTCCACTTTCGTTTGGCAAGGATTCGGTCTCGGGGAGTTGTGGCTTTCAAAGAGTTTGTTTTTGAAGTATTCACGATATTAACTTGAGAGAAAATTCTCTCGACGCAGGCTGATGAATGCGGAAGAACTGTCAAATTTGTGATAAATTTTGATGAAATTTCTAATTTGGGTCGGAATGGTAACATTTCTGCTGCTCTCTGTGAGGTGTAAGTCCTTGGTTACTTTGAAGCTTCGGTAATCATCGTCAAGATCATTTAATTTATCTTCGGGCTCTATGTTTTTGAACTGTGCCGCTAATGTTGCAATGGAAAAAGGTGAATAATTGCAGAAAAGCTTGTGGGTTTAAATGCTAAGTTGTGCAATAATGCTTCTAGTTCTATCATCAAATGAAAATCTGTGTTTGATTTGTACACACAATGCTGCCAAGAAGTTCAAACAGTCTTTTCTGAATTTTCCGCGAATGTCATCATTAGCCAAGGGCTCTTGCTCCAACACTGCCATTGTTCTACCACTAAGCAATATATCTTCAAGAGGTTTGAATGGTTTGCTATAACTTGGATCTATATCACAGTCACACAGTTTTGATTTTGTCAAGCATTCTTCCTTAATGAAAAAGCTTAATACATTTTTATATTCAGCAGATACCATCAAGTGAAGGACATGCAACCTAAAATGTTCAGATTGAAATTCCAAGTTGAGTGCATTAACTTTCTTCAGAACATATTGAACTAAACATAGCATATGTTTCTTGCCGCGACTAATTAATAAATCATAAATTATACGAGCTCTATCAAATTGTTAATTTTTTGCCTGCGACTCATAGTAAAGAATCAGAGCATCCCACTGCTCCAATACAACTGAAATTACATGCTCAGTCGACTGGGTAGTGAATTGAACTGCCTCTAAATATTTCACCGACACGCATGCGAACTGTACGAGTTCTGTACGAATTTGTACGAACATGTATTAGAAATGATAAAAAGTAGTATTTCCACTTTCTTGGCAATAATTATTGATTGATTTGCGCTTTCAGTGCATTATTCTCAAAAAACTTAGATATAGATCAGTTTGTAAATTAAAAACCTAGAAACCTAGCTGGAAGCTCAAAAACCTATATCTGAGTTTATAAACCTAGCGCTGGCAGCACTGGAGCCTGCTAGTCGCCAGTCGCCACTCGCCTGCTTGCAGTCCCTGGCTTCATATGAGCTTCACTTGGCAAGGCGTGGTGTGCGTTGTACGAGTTATGATGATGCAATCTGGTACGATTTATGATGATATCCTCTTATACATAAAGACATCACTGTACTACTGTACAAAGACATCACACAAGACACGAAGACATCACTGTCAAGAACCTGAAATCACCTCTAAACAAAGCTTATCAGCGAAATAACAATTATACAAACAAAGCGTCAGAATAATTTTAAGAAGATATTATGCAATCAACAAGCATTAGAAACAAATTGTATGATAGTTTAGGCTTGTTATATTACCTTACTATGAAACGATGTTTGTGAGCCTAAAGTCTCTTTGGCTAAATACAAACTTGATTCTGTAACTTGGGTTTATGCCTGATCAATGGGGATACCTGATCAATGGAGATACCTGATCAATGGAGATACCTGATCAATGGAGATACCTGGTCAATGGGATACCTGATCAATGGGGATACCTGGTCAATGGGATACCTGATCAATGGGGAAGTCTGATCAATGGGGATACCTGATCAATGGGGATACCTGATCAATGGAGATACCTGATCAATGGAGATACCTGGTTAATGGGATACCTGATCAATGGGGAAGTCTGATCAATGGGGATACCTGATCAATGGGGATACCTGATCAATGGGAATACCTGATCAATGGGGATACCTGATCAATGGGGATACCTGATCAACGGCGATACACATCAATGGGGATACCTGATCAATGGGAATACCTGATCAATGGGGGATACCTGATCAATGGGGATACCTGATCAATGGGGATACCTGATCAATGGGATGCTCAGCGGTCACACTCTTATTTACGCTGTTGAGTGGCCACACTCTCATTTACGCTGCCCAGCGGTCACATCGCATGCAGATACACGCAGTCTTTAGTCTTTGTAAAACTACCCAGTATCGCATGGTTTTCTGAACGCCTTTTTTCACTACATGAACACATACATGTTTCCGTCATAACTTGATCTAAGAAACGACAAATAACTGCTGCTTAATTATTTATTCACATATAATTACACTGTCACAATTAAACTTGACTCTTTCCTTGGAGCGTTGAGGAAATTGTCTCTCATCTCTTTGAGGCTTCTGGAATGTTGCCGTAAAAACCATTTAACTGACGATCATCATTGGAAATGTATCACTTCAGTCGTGCATCAGTGCAAACAGGATGTTCTCCTGCACACTCATAAATAACTTCAGGAGATTGAAACTCTCATCACACGCTCCTCTCTCGGCTGCGTCAGCACATTTCTCTCGCTTCCACGAACCGCTCATAGCTTGTACTTGCCTACTCAGTTGAAGCATAAAACGAACCTCCAGTCAAACTTAGAAACGAAGCTTTATACATCGATTAATAAATTGCGCTCAAAAGTAACTTAATTATTTTACATCAATAAAATTATCACCAAAAAATTATTTATTTGAAATTCAAAATCCTACAGTATTTTTTCTGATCTTTATCAGCTAGTTTGATGCCAAACTTTCAGTATTCCGCATCGAGTTATGTGCTTCGTGACATTGTGGCGCAAGCGGCTTCTCTGATCGTCTCTCGGTCAGAGCTGCATAGCCAGAGTTCATTTTCTTATTTGTAACGAGTTGAGTTGCATCATCATACACCTTATCGAGCCTACTGCAAATTTTAGTTTGCGCGTTGTTTCTGGCGACAACTAACAGATTAAGCAGGCTTTGCCTGGAATCGATAGTCTTTGTAGTATTAAAATATATTTATCCAGAATCACGTTAACCTGGATCGCGGTAATTTTTATGATGCTAAAATATGTTAATTAAAGAAAACTGTCCAAACCTTAGCTACATAGAACATAGAATTCCAATTTGACTCTCGTTTCAAATATGAAAAAAATATTTTTCACCTTCATATTAAAGGTATATGCACAACTAAAGATTTGACTGCGTACAGGCTTAGAAGAGTATCTTCGTGGTTGAAGGCCGACTCCATGGTGGTCCTCGGACCACAGAAGTGTTTCGTACGTGGGAGACTCGGGTAGATGAACGGTGCAAGTGTTCAATAAATGGTTAAAAATGTGGGCAGTTTCTTTTGTGGCGATCGTAACCTACTGCAATTACGAATCCAAGATTTTGCTAATAAGACCTTTGAAAGTGTGGTAGATACTGCCCATACATATTAATTCGTGGAGACCTTTCTTGCGTTTACTCAACTTCAAATTTACTCTAACTTCGAGAGCTTATTAATTACCAGCATCCTTTATCATCGAACAATTTTCGCACTATAAGCTATTTTCAGCAAAACTTTTAAATTGCAAAATATCATTGGGCTGATTTTCGTCCTTATTTTTATTTTTCTTTAGTAAGAATGTTCCTTTAAGAGGGCCGTTCACGGACGCTCCAACTACAAAATACAGTCTCATTGTCTTTCCTGAAACCTTTGTTTTATGTCATTCATGGCACTGATTTAGTCTGTTCATTGATATCATATTATTTTTTGAGGGTTGGGAATACTTCCTCACTGTTCAGAACAATGAACAGTGTGTGACGTGGTCAAGAAATAAAAGGCTAGAGGAATCGAACGCCTTCTTTTACCCCCTCCAAACCCACCCTGATCCCCTCCCCTACCCGCTACAATTGTAAACAACGTTCAGTGGTGTTGGCCTCACAGCCGACGAGGGGATGAGGGTGAAGGTACCCTCATACCCTCAAATAGGTACGCTATATCTTGTTCACTCAATCATACCCTGTCAACAGGTTAACAAACAAACGGACAAATCCAGTGCAAATATTGTCTCATCCCTGTAATAATACTTGCGATTTATTCAGCCAATTTCAGCCAAGAGGTAAATAAAACAGGAGTATTGAGGAATTTATCCCCTTCTTTCAACCCCCTTGGGGCTCACCCCAACTAGCTCCTCGCCTCCACATTCATCAATTGCCTTATGTTTACTTAGTCTCTCAGCCGGTGATCGTCGCCCCAACACAGGTTGTAAAGATGCTCATGCAGCTACTATGTTGTGTACTGTACTGTCTGTACACAATACAAGTGGCATCGCCTTACCACATTGTCAAGCTGTGCTGTAAAAATTCTGCCAAAAAGCTGTGCAGAAACGACCTCCAAATATTGCTTTATTATTGTTACGGGCTACTTTTGGTCATTTTAAAACTTTTTACAGGAACGAAAGGCATGCAATTAAAGAAAATTCCCAAACCGTATGTAAGGAATTTCTAACAATGAAAATTTCCACATCGACATGAATGCTCTGATGATTGCACAGCGTCTTGTGTGTATGAAATATAATATATGCTACATTATAGTTAATTTAATTCAATTATTTGCATTTAAATAATTGTTACAATGATAGCAAACGAAAAATTTATAAATGAATTGTGTTGTTTACGATTTTATTTTCTTCATATTTTATAACAAGCACGATTTTATTTTCTTCATATTTTATAACAAGCTAACGATTATGTCTCCGTTATAATCCTAACGCATGACTCTTATTTACGACCAGCTTAATTATATTTCCATATCATTGACGCTTCCAATACATGCAAATCCTGCCCGAAAATTGTCTAATGTCATCACTGTAACAATGAGTTTGCTATCTGACCAAATATAAACCGTCGCGTCACTCGAGCTAACAACGTATGGGTCCTTTAAATTAGCAGTAATTGAACTTTAACAGTAATTGAAACGTCTGGGTCCTTTAAAATTAACAGCACCAAACCACAGACTTGCCCCCTGAAGTGCGAAGTGATTGGCTGGCAATGGCAGTAACACAAGTCAACGTTTGACTCGTACTGTTCAAATTTGTTTAGGGACTGAATGACGGGTATCATTCAACATAGCAATGCTAGCTAATTTAAAATTTGTAACATTGAAATGCCAACATTATTTGAATAAGTAATAATGAATTCATAGACATCAAAATTAATCGCAACAAGTATTTTTACATTTACAGAGAGTTATTCTATATTCATGAATGATTTATGCAAAATTTTATAAAAAAAAATATTTATTAAAAATCTTGTTTTAAGAAATTAGAATTTCTGTTAAAATGACGCTTTTATTGCATGAATTGGTTCTTTTCTTCTGTATCAGTGCATTGGATTACAAAGCTGATCTATATTGACTTGGAAATGCAATTTTAACGATTAGTTGAACACTCATACCCAACCCCAGAATGTCGCTCTTTGTTCATGCGTACACTCAGTGACACGATCATTTGCAACACTTAGGGAGGCCTCGTCAAGCCACACATCATTAAATAATCTTAAAAAAGTTTGCATTCGCGCGACCCCTTTAATCATCAAACTGCTACAAATAAAATTTTTTACTGTATTGAATAAACTGTTTTGACTTGTTTGTGTAACCGGAAACACAGCCGCGATATGTATACCGTCATACATGGATTAGCGATGTTCATTCTTCGACTGGAAACATCAAGCGAGGCTATTGGGGATTCTAATAATGGGTAGAGCTACGTTGGACTACATGAAATTTGAGAAACATTAACGGTTGAAGTATCTACAAAGTGTGACAGTATTCCTGACGAGTGAAGTGGAGAAAATTAAGACTTATTCACTACATTGTGCTATCTTCAAACAATCAATTAGCAGTAGGCACATGGGACTATGGCCTATATGCTCCAGTAATTCTATCCCCAACCTAAGATCAGTAAATGACTCCACCTATGGTTGTGCAAAATGAACTATCATCGGTAACTTCTAGACTTTTTCAACAATCACTGAAATAAAAATCTAGACTTTAAATGGTAAAATTTATCTTAAACTTAAAATACACTTTGCATTTTTAACTACTGGTCATTTTATTTACTTTGTATTGTTTTACTCTTTATTTAAGGTCCAACAGCAGTATTTTGGCCATCACTAAAATCTGATAATGTTATAGGCATAAATACTGGGTGCCCCGGGGGTTAAAGTTCAGAGTACCAAGATTGGAGCAGAGAGGCGCGGGTTCGATCCCAGCTCTGTGCGCCAGTTTCTGGTCAGAATCGGCGAGGAGGCCTTCGGTTAAGCAAAGCAGAATTGGAGCAGTGAGTTGCGTGTTTGAGACCGCAACAAGCTGTGAATGTTCTGCGATGTTAAGAATCGGCGACAGGCCTACGGCCTAATGAACGCTGAAACCGCTAATATTATTTTATTATTATAACAATCAATGAATTCACATTAAAATTATTTCTGCGATTACAAGCTTATAGTTCGGTATCGGATGACTGTTAAAAGTTCTCAATTACATAATCACTAATATCATAGCATGCAATGTAACGACTTGTAGATGATGCATAGTTCAGCAATGTATCTTTAATTTTAAAAAGCCCCGCATTTTTCATTGCATTTGAGACACACGTGTCCGACATGAAGACAGTAGTTGTAAGTCGCATTATCTACGCTAGATTGCTGAATCATTCAAGGGAACCTTGAGTCGACCGATTGAGGGTAGTGTGATGACGCAAACGAAATTTTTTGAATGCTTTGTTACGACCGTTCTGCAAGCAAATCCAACAGCTCGCACTGTACAACATTGTCCTTCGCATATAGAAGTTTAGGGATCGCATTCTTAATAGGGTTTATGGGTGTAAGACTATGAGCCGAACATGAGAGCAAATTATGTATAGGTATTGGTATTTTCTTATTGAAATCACGTAAGTCACTTCACTGCTTGGTGACAGGTTCTTCCGATAAACTTTCAAATTATCTAGGAAGGTGCTCGTGTATTCAAGATTCTATGCGCTAATATCTTCCTCCTCCTGTGAACGTACGGCACATTTCGATGCCCCCTGTCGTGGTTGATGCCCCAATAGTATGGTTTAGTGCCCCTGTCGGTGTGATTTGTAATTAGTAATATTAATAATAGTGGTTTCAGCGTTTATTAGGCCATGGGCTTGGCGCCGATTCTTAACACCGCAGAACATCCACAGCTTGTTGCGGTCTCGAACTCACAACTCACTGATTCAAATTCTGCTTTACTGCCCGGCCTCTTTGCCGATTCTGACCAGAAACTGGCGCACAGAGCTGGGAGCGAACCCGCACCTCTCTGCGCCAATCTTGGTACTCTGAACTTTAACCACTGGGCCGCTCCCTATTGTGATCGTCCTCGTGGCTTGGTCTCATTGTTGTGGCCCTTTCTCTGATTAGTTACTCTCTTTGGCATGACCTCTTTCCTGGCAATGAATCCACCCAGGCTTGCTGTCTTAATTTATATCATTTAGCGGTTTCAGCGTTTATTAAGCCCTAGGCCTGTTGCCGATTCTTAACATCGCAGAAAATCTACAGCTTGTTGCGGTCTCCAACTCGCAAGTCACTGCTTCCACTATTTTGCTTTGCGTAACCGCCCAGCCTCCTTGCCGATTCCGACCAGAAACTGGCGCGCAGTTGGGAGTTGGGGTCGAACCTGCACCTTTCTGTTCTAATCTTGGTACTGAACTTTAGCCACTGGTCCACCCTGCCCACTTATCTGAACTTTAACCACTGGGCCACCCTGCCCCATTTTATCTTTAAAGTGGTTTTCATTCTCGTGAGGTCCCCACCCTAGCGTCGTATCCACCCTCATGTGATCTCCACAACAGTGTGGCTTTGGCTTGGTCTCTACCTTGGCGCAGTCTTCACCTTTTGTGGTCATTTCGTCTTTTTTTTTGGGGGGGGGATCTTCTTAATATATGGTTACTCATCATTGTCGCAAGCGTGTGGTCCGCCAAGTTGTCGTTTGTCCGGAGTTGAATAAAGGTGGAAGGTTGTACTAATTAATCACATTTATTTTATTGAAAACATTATGAAAAACTATTAACTGTAGGGCTCTGCTATAACCCATCATGTCGAGGAGCCAAGCGGACCATCTTTAGCTTTTCGTGTAATTTTATAAAGAAATTATTTGACATGATGAAAATAAACAATTAAGAATGTTAAAATATTCAAAAATCCTGTATGAGTTCCATTGATAAAATTTTTAGCACCTGCTTCATTAAAATAATTTTGCTTCGTCTGAAATAGTTTCAAAAAGATCACCTGGCATCGTGTTGTTGTTGTCAGGCTCCCACTTCCTCCAGCAACAGCTGGGTCTCTTTTGTCTCTTCGCTCGGTCAATTATCACAATGCCAATGAAGCGTTATAGAAGAGACCAGAGTGAAGTGAGCTGTTGCCTCAAATATGTTATTTTCGGTTTCAACGTAATTTTTTGGGTGAGTGATCGACTGATCGTTCTAGCCTTTCATTTGTAATGCCCTGATTTTTACAACCTGCAGAGCAGTCGTTCTGCGGTCGTGCCAGTCTGCCAGAGCCTAGTGCATCGGGAGTTTGGGAAGCAACTATAATTTACAAAGCAATGAACCTGTTAATTAACTCGTGGCAACATGCCGCCCGTCAGGTTGGAATCTTAGAGAGGGTTCAAATGACAAGTTGAACGTTTAATATTGAATGGTAAAACTGAGAACCTGGAGCTGGACCTTCCCATCATTATTCATTATTATTTCATCATTAAGCCAGCTGCCATTGACTCTTAATTGGAATGCTGGAAAATTGGGAAGGATTGGAAAAAAAGGCTGTGAATCTGAGCATCTGGCTCATTTCACCCATTCTTATGGCTCTTTTTCTAATTTTATTGGTAAGAAATGAGAAAAACACACTATTTTTGTGTACCTAAAGGCTAATGATTTTAACAAATTTATAATATTTTTACCTGCAATTTTAGAAAAGTTTTGCATGTCTTTCCTAATTGGCTAAATCCCTAAGTAACAAATTAGGCAGAGCTCCAAACTAGATTAGAATTTTCTTGCATATGAATGAAATCTTATAGCCTAGCTCCAAACTTCCAAAGCAATACATTTTTTATGTATTTGGAATATTGCAGCCAGCAGCCCAATTGTCTAATTTTATTATCAATCCTCTCAGACTTTCATGCCCTAATCTTGTAGGCTTGCAGCTCCAGAAGCAGAAGGGGCAGGAAAACTTGTCATGGTGTGAATGATAGATATATATCACACCAGACCCAATTTTAATTTGACCAATACCTTTGTTGAAAATTATGACAATTTATACATTTTTCTTGTGATCTTCAAAAAAATCACATATGAAATAATTTATATACTAATTATTTTAATTTTTAGCTCTATATTATTTAATTCTGCCCCTCATTGCAGAATGCCTCAAAAATTAATTTAATCATAACTGAACTCTCTCACCCAATCCAGAAAACTAAATTGGTACAAAGCTTGAAGCTGCAAGCAAGCTAGCAAGGAGTATCCGAGTAGCAATCAACTGGATCTGGTCACCAGATGTAGCATGGCCACATCTCCATGATTTTAAAGGACAAGAGAATGTTCATCAAATTGTCAATCAAATATCAACAGTTGTCAATCAAATACCGTATCAGGCTATCAGCTGTGTTGAGCCATCAATCAATGTATTACTATGAAGTATGCTGTAAAGGCAGTATGTGCTAAAGGTACCAGGATATGCCAAAACATACTACATGCACCAAAATTAGCAAAATATACCAAATATTTCTAGATTGTTCATTGTAAGGAATAAAGTGAATTTCAGGAAAATTAATCAATTCTGTTATAAGATATAGATATCCCTCATAAATACATCATTGTATGCTAATGCTCTATTCCCTTGTAAATACAATTAGTATGTCTGTCATAAAAGTGAAATTTTCAGTTGGATCAGAAAGGTGATAGTTTATCAAGGGACAAATTTGATGTTGGGACACAGGCTCTATTTCTTTACTCAAAATTTTGATACATTCTACACCTTTTGTTTGGTATGTTACATACATGTTAAACTTGTAATTAAGTTTATACACCACTTCAATGGTTGTATAATATACAAAATAAATGTGCATGCATGAGACTGCAATATGAACTAAATTAATACAATTTTCATTGCATACAAAGTGTGATCAGAAACTGGAGTAAGATTTAGCCATGCTAGTGTCCCATTACAATCTTATATTCTCATTCATTAAGCTGAATGATGAAATATTTACATATAAGGAGACTAGCAAGAATGCAAACTATGGTAGATAAATTGCTCAAAATGTACCTATTGCTATAGCAGTCCAAATTATATAGGTAGGTAAATATGTGTACATAGTTGTGACCAGACTTTCATGCCCCTATTGTCTAGAATGATCACCTAGGATGGAATGCCAGCCACTAACTTATTGGAGCAGTCAATGCCAGTCATTCTAAATATCAATAAAAGTAATTTTTTCCAGTTTAGCGCTATGATCTCATATCACATATTTTGACAAAGTAAGGCAATTTAAAATAGACACCCTACACAGTGACAAGGAGAGGGCACACTACAAGACAAAAGCTGTAAACATGATCAGTAGTTAATAGCTGCCACTCTCAAGGCGCGAGCTAAAACTGTACCAATTGGCTTGCAAGACACAACTGTTTTGAATGACAAACAGCACCATCTACTACATGCCCTGAGACAAACCAAGTGTGAACAGGTCGGAAACATGTGTTATGCATCTTGTCTCCCTGAACATTCATTATTAATAATTGGTACCGTAAAATGGGGTAACTTGACCACTTTTTTTTTATAAATGATGCAATTTTTTTACTAGCTAAATTAAACTTGAATTGAAACATGCAAAATACAGGTCTATACTCTAGCTTCACTCACCATAAATTGCTGGCTCCTGCCTTTCATAGTCTTTATGTAATTTCAAAAAAAGTGATGGTCTTTGTTACCCCAGCTCGTGGGGTAACTTAGACCGGGTGGTAAAATCAATTATATTTTTTGGTAAAATAATTCTAAATAACTCCAGGTTTTGGTGCATTGTAGTAGAACTCTTCTAGTTACATATGCAAATGACAAACTTGAGGAAAGTGTCATAGTTTGCAAATGAGGGGCGCCGCCCCATAATGAGGGAAATGTGACTACCTAATGGCAGCCCTGATGGGGTAATATTGACTGGATTTTTAACCTATTAGATATGCAAACTTTTTGAATCTTTCTATTGTGTTATGTGGCCTCAGTATTAGGCCTTTCATGCCCATCAACAAAATTTTTCTATGTCAAATAGTTTTTGAGTTGTGGGGGTTTTTGTTAAAAAAACGAAAAGTGGTCTAAGTTACCCCACCGGTCTAAGTTACCCCATTTTACGGTATACTGGTAATATTGTACTATGAATAAGAAAACTGAGAACAAAGCTAACCAGAAAATGCAAGATCATCAATAATATACCATTGTTAACATAGTGAACAAATTTTTGTCTATAGCTGACACCAAAGCAGCCTGGAATGGTCAGTGTTGTATAAAATTTTGACATTGACATATTTGTGACCATGTGCAAAATAAATATCACTGAATGTAAAATAATGAAATTAGTAGCGCATGCTAAAATAATAATTATCATTTTTAAAGTGTCATTAATTTTCACTTACTTTATATAGCAACACTTCACAACAAATCATTGCTGTGCAAGAAAATATAAGAAACAAAGATGGCAAAACTTTCATTGTCCCAAATTTTTTACAAATTTCATTCTATGTTGCCAACAATTGTATTTTCCCATATATTTTGCACTACCTGTATCAAAAGTCTTCCTAATAAGGCTTACTAGTAATCACTAAATTTATCTTCTATTTTAGGTAGGTATCATCTGTCACATCCACTTATTGACATGTTTAACAGGTTGAAATTTCAAACTCTATTAGAAAAATCCTAATTTAATTCATTCAAAAAAAAAAGACCCAGCATCCTTGTGTCTTTATCAGATTCAATTTAAGTATGATATTTTAAATTTATTTACATAATTTTCTTCTTCTTCTTTGGTTAGTCCTTCTTCATCATCAAAACTATTCCAAACAAAATAACTAGTTTTTCAGTATGTCATGTTATGTATGTAAAATGAATAATTTTTTATTGAGATTTCTAAATAATTTTGGAATAATTTTTTATTTTTAATAATTTTTCTTTTGAGCAACATAGGCTGGTTATGTTATATGACTCTTGCTCCTCATTTAAACTGCCAATATATGAGCAAGTGCCATTTTGATGCATGGTACATGTTACATAGATATTTGTAGGAAATGTTTGTTAAATGAATTGAAATGTATGATCACTCAAGAGTGGTATTTTTCTTATCATCAAAATTTGTATGTTTTCAGTTGCTGGGCTTGAACATCCTAGGCATTGGTGTTTGGGCTTGGACTGAGAAGGACACATTCAACAACCTCAGCCGACTCACCAATATTGCCCTGGACCCAGCTTTTGTCCTCATAGTTACAGGTCTATAAATATCTTATTGAATTCAGCAATTGATTAGAAAGGTGGAACGTTTAATGCAGCAACTTCATTGCTTGGTTCTAAGGTATTGAGGTGCTTTCATGACAACAGATAGAAATTACAATGACATTACATTAATTTTTTTGACCAAATAATTTTATTCAACATACATACTATCTCTTCCTTTGCTGATTAGAATCTTTAAGAGTATATTCTATCCTGGTTGCCTGGTTGAAGAAATTAAAGCACTTGAATAAAATAATACAATAATGGAAACATGTGCTAATGTATTTTACTTACACTGACAACATTTACAAATCTAATTTTGTTGATGTCACATTTGGCAATATCTCAGACTGTGCTCTTTCTCAGTTTTTATTCCTAATGTCCTTTAATACATCACAAGATTTGCTGTTCATTAAACACCCAATTTATTTGCTCAACCTAGTGTGGACAATTTAGAGATTTATTCTTCTATTTGTTGAAACTTGATTTATTTAACCATGATTGTTTTTCCAGGTCTCATCACATTCACTATAGGCTTCACAGGCTGTGTGGGAGCACTAAGAGAGAACACGTGTCTGCTGGCCTGTGTAAGTTGTTTAAAGCATTCTAAGCTCCTCATTTGTACAATCATCTTAATTTCTTCTACAGAGCATGGTATTATTTCTGTTGTGTTTTCCTTTTGAAAGAATCCATTAGTTCCATGTATTTCACTTGGCTATGTATAGAATGTGTGTTGCTGTTCCATGCCATTAGATCCTTGAATTGTCTGAGACAGGAGTCACATTATGATGTATGTGTCATTGCAAAATGAAACTTGCATTTGACAGTTCTCTGGGGTCACCCTTGAAATTTCCGTCTAAATTAAAATGCAAGACTAATTTTAGTTTTTTTCTCACCATCGAATCTAATTCATACTGTCAATGCACTCATAAATTTGCTTTCCTTATTTATAGTGCAATTTTTAATCATAGCTCCAAAAAGATGCTGAATAAATTTGGTATTCTTGAAATTCACTAGTGCTGCATGACATCCACACTTGTGTACTGACAACCATTTGTAACTTATAAATATTTAGGATGCCGAATTGATTTCTTTTTGCAGTATGCCATCTTCTTGGCCATTCTTCTCCTGTTGGAAATGACTGCTGGAATTTTGGGATTTATTTTCAAAGATTGGGTGAGTAATAATGTTGATATTTTTGAACTGAAAAAAGTCAATGAGCTTGTCAGCAGGTATAATATTTTGTCATGATCCCCAAACAACTCAAAGGATTTTGAAGTTTTCTGTAGAATTAGAATGTACTCACCAATCAGAACAATGTTCAGTTACGAAATTCGAAGTTGCAAACATTATTTTATACACGAGCGTTTCCTGCATGGGGTTTGTCACTTTCATTTCTGTTTTCATTGCAGATCAAGGCACAGGCCACTAATGGATTCCAGGCTTTCATTGTACATTACCGAGACGACCCTGACCAACAGAACCTCATTGACTGGATACAGGAGAAATGGGTGAGCATTGCTCGTCATGCTAACAGGCAGGGTACAGGAGAAATGGGTGAGAATTGCTCGTCATGCTAACAGGCAGGGTACAGGAGAAATGGGTGAGTATTGCTCGTCATGCTAACAGGCAGGGTACAGGAGAAATTGGTGAGCATCACACATCATGCCGTACACTGTATGGGATGCTGAGTCTTCTGTATTAGGAAAAAATACTCAAGTGCTATAAATGCAAATGACTGTATACTAATTTTCTCAATATATCCTGCAGAGTCTAGTGACCTGACTGGGACACATGATCTATTTATCCGTAACTAAGCAAAGCTTCTTGTGCAGCTGGAGTGCTGCGGTATTGAAGGCCCCAACGACTGGGACCGCAATGTGTACTTCAACTGCTCCAGTGAAGCCGTGGGCAGCAGGGAGGCGTGTGGGGTTCCCTTCAGCTGCTGTAAACTCAAGCCCCAGGTGTGATGCATGAGCTTAGGCAGTGAAGAACCTTGCTATTATTTATTGGAATGTTGTTTTCTGTAGATATATTTGAAGTAATGTGGTAGCAAGACAAGAAATCTTTGGATCTTTTGATCGTGTCGCAAATGGAGGTTATTAAAAAGTTTGGTATTGATATAAAACATTTGATATTGAATGGAGTTTTATGGCAGCTCAAGAATTGTCTATCCCAAGTAGCTTTTTATTACCAGCATCAATTACTTATATGAGAATATTTGATCTACAGATGAGCACGTAGAAACTTGCAACTTGTTGCCTATCATTTGTATCTGTTAGTTGTAGTAAAACTTCTTCAGTAGGAGCTGGGCTAGTCAAAAATCCTATTCATCAGTAACGTGCAAACATGATAGCGTTTAATGTAGTATAGACTAATCGTTATAGTTCATATAACTTTATTGCGGGCTCACTCGTTGGCATTGTTTGTTGTATGTTTACGACATTTATAAGCATTATTACCTTGTGGACGAGCGACCACACAGTTTTGTGACGTAGTGAATGCCAGTGAATGACCACTGGCACTTAACAAGTTGATGTGAACCATCACTCTCTGTACGCCCTACTTTATTATTCAGTATAGTTTGCATTCTCATTGATTTTCTTTTATTGTTGTACTGAATCGCGATGCTATACAGCGCTTTATTATTCACTGCAGGAGATCATCAAGAACAAGCAATGCGGCTACGACGTCCGGAAGCAGGACTACGTAAGTACTCATTCTATACATTGTATTTATCACTCGGTGAAATGCTGTTGCTTAATTACTGCGATTATTTTGTGCGCGGTCGCGATTGTGGAATACATTGCAGTGAATGATAGCAACAAATAAAAGAGGCTAGCTTTTTTAATAGAGTAAATGTTGATGTAGCGCCTCAGCACAGATCTTGTGACGTTATATTTATTTTATATATGCATTCTTTGAATAATTCGTTTAATCTTTACGAAATTTGTTGGCAGATAAAAAACGTGGATGCTTCTCGTTCTAAACCTAAAATCATGTTTAGGCTTTCACTTGTGATTTTCGGAATATGTGAGGTGTATTTTCTGAGTGTGTGAGGTGTATGGAGTGTAAAAGGTATATAGTGTGTGAGGTGTATGTCCTTAGTGTTTGTGGTGTATGTTTGGAGTGTGTGAGGTGAACGCTCTGGTTCTGTTATTTGTGCTCTGTAATTAACCCTTGCTTCCTCTATAGGTTCTAAGGCGAAGGTGACATTATTATGTTACTGCATTGAGGTGTATATGTTTATAGCTATGCCTCGAAGTAAATAGGACTCTCTTCCTAAACTGTTCTTGGGAAAGTCAGCGACATTCTGAATTGTTTTCTTTCAATAAAAATGTGGAGATTATATCTGAAATTGCGACCTAATTATCGGTTTCTGCACTTATTTATTTTAGTTTGATCTGCTTCTGTTCATGTATCGGGAACTGCGGGATCCACCCTGCACTCTTTATAGTCAATGCAATAATTGAGTTGTGAAACAAAACCTACTACAAATTATATATAAGAATTCCCTAGTATTGAAGTGTAAAGAAGTAAGGAAATACTCAATCAAGTTGGTCAAGCTTCTTTTATAGTGCACTGTGCGTAAACTCTTATATTGGTCTCTTTGGTTTATTGCTCAAAGATTTTCAACTCAAATATGGAAAAAACTTTAGATGAGTTGTATTCTGCTTAAGATTATGGTGCATTCACTTTTCCTTGTAACAGGGTTACTCCTCTTCATGGTTCTTTTCAATGTGTTCATTGCCACGGGCTGGCGCACGCATTACTGGGTGTACAACTAACCCCGGGGCAATGTGGGGCTGGTGCACGCATTACTGGGTGTACAACTAACCCCGGCTTGTTTAGCCGCTAAAACCGTGTATGTGTTGGTTCTCTTGGTTCATGGCTAACCCCGTACGCTGCGTGGCGGTGACAGGGAGGCGCGCGGTCTGATGTCATATACGAGCGCGGCTGCCTGCGCGCCGGCGAGGACTGGATAGAGAACAACCTCGTGCCTGTAGCGGGCGTGGCTGTGGGCGTGGCCATCCTGCAGGTGATCTTAACGATCTATTCGCAATCATCTATAAGTCTAATTAATGTTCATAGCGTACGTATGCTCAATAACTTTGTTTCTATTGAGGCCAGTGCAGAGTGGCGGAAAAAGGTGACATATGAATTTAGCGTTTCTCGATTTCAAGGCAACAATCGAGTGGAGGAGGTTCAAAATTAGACTGAAAAGTACGTTGCAGGGTTGGCAATGATTAAATCAAAATGATTAAATCACTTGATTTTTTTATAAAAAAATCATGATTTTTTTATTTTTTTTCGATTTTTTTTATTTTTTTGATTTTTTCATATATTTAAAAATATTGAGTGGCAGTTTTTAATTTATATTGAGGTATTGTTATTCATGGTTTAGTATAAATGTACTATGAATGACAAATTGGTATATAAACTTGTTGCCTTTAGTGTGTATTAGGTTCCAATAAATTGAATGTTTTTGGTACAGAGGCATCAAGNGCTAATTGCAACATAAAAAATAACACCTCAAAAAAGACAAAAAAGCTGAAAAAATCAAAAAAATCAAATAAATCAAAAAAATCATGAAAAAATAAAAAAATCATTGATTTTTGATTTTTTTGATTTAAAAAAAAAATCAAAAAAATCGCCAACCCTGGTACGTTGTTAAGGCAGTAGTTTCTAACGAGTTCTGGAGTACGAGCTTACGCTTCTGACGGTGAGTTTCAAGCGTGCATTCGATAGCGATGTCGCGCCAAGCTGCAGATAGTCGAGAGGAAAGTAGTTACAATATCAGGAAATGTCTGAGAAATCACGCATGCTTTGCATTCCTACCCTGACACTAAACTAATTGTCTCTTTAACTTTATAGCTTGATTGTTGTAGTGCCCGTGTGGTTGTTGTAGTCAATTTAGTGCTTCGCTAAATTTATATAATGGTTATATAATGTGTCCGCTGGAGCAGCAGCGAACTCTTCGGTAACCCGACGTAACGCTATCAGTTCTGGCACCTCATGCAGTTACTCTCGCATACAGTCGCATCATCAGCATGCCTTTTATTTAGGTACTACTAGGCTGTTACCTAGCATGCTTAAATCAACACGAGCTCGTGAACTCCGGTATCAATGCATGCAGTTTATATCTTGTTCATATTTCATGTGCCTTGTACTCCATTACTCTTTTTTATTTCATGTGCCATTATTCACAACGCCTTGTAAAATGCACTTACTATTTATGTTGATTGCACCTGAATCGAATATTGACATGATTCTCATTCCTATTAACGTTGATGTCCTTAAGAATTTATTTTGATATCAAATCGTTTTTTAACTACGAGAAGAAACATAATGAACACGTCCATAATTACCGTTCGCACTTGGTAAGAAGTCCAATTTGTGTTAGTTACTCCTCAGCCCAGAACATCGCTTGCCAGCAAATGTCTTTCGAAGTAAACCTGTTCATTTATTGCACTGCCTCGCATGTCTTTCTTTTGTTGAGGAGGCACTGTAAGCGTGCCTACTTCTAACATCCAACAGTATGTCATTAATTTTTCTAGACCTTTGTTCTACATACTATTATTTCTAAATAATTTAAAATCCTGGCTTGACTGAGAATGCCGTTCTGCATTACTGTTTACAGTTTGAATCTGTATAATGAGTTATCAAGTCTTAAGTTTCCAGAAGCGGTTGACTACAAATAGACGCAACTGTTCCACTAACTCGGTAATTCCAACTTTGTTCCCTGCTCTTCTTGCTGAGTGAACTGGAGACTCGCTATTTTGTTTATTTGACTCGAACTTTGGTATATAAGCAAAAAAAAAAGATGGAAAAACCACTTGGCACGAGTAACTTCCTACGAAATTTCTGCGAGTCTAAATGAACGCCATTTGCAAGCCAAACTAATCTCTTGACTCACTAACTGAATCTAAGCTAAAAAATGTTTCGTATGTTTAGCACGAGTTACTGGAGCAAATGTTTTGCTGTGTCTGGTTACCGCTTCAGGTGAACTGTAGTGTGAATGTAGCTCTAGTGTTCGTGCTGAGTAGTGGTATTCAATTAACCATACTGCAGACCTCGTCAAAATCTCTTCGAATTTTTTATGAATGCTCCCTGTTAATGTGTGAGCTCGTTGATATGAGAAAAAAATTGATCTAAAGGTCTGCAGAAGTTAGTTGTTGCTGCTATAAGACATTACCGCACTAGTGCCGGTAGTCAGTGCCGCTCAAGTCGTCAAGGTTGACGGTGCTGTCCAGCCACAGGAAAGAAGCCAGATCATCCAGCAGCGCGGTTGTCTAGTGGCGGGCGAGGAGTGGCTTGAGGGCAACCTTATCTTCGTGGCGGGTGTGGCAGTCGCGGTGGCGTTCATGCAGGTAAAACCCACACAACGGTAGCGGCAGGAGCCCAGGCTCCCGCTGAGGTGAACGCTCTGCAGTTTTTCATCATCGAATCGTCATAAATATAGTGACTGTAGCATCTAAATTCTGCACAAATTCAGCGCACCTAAATTCAAAGATTAAAATATTATAGTTTTATGCTATGCATATGCTGAGTGTGATCACCAGTATTTTTTTGTTGTGTTTTTTTTTATTGTTTGCATTTTATCCCTGCGGATTGCGGTCCCATTAAGTGCTTTTTAACCTGATAATAGTTTGCTCTCATTTGTACCGATGTTTCTTTCATGTATTTTATGTAATGTTCAATCTATGACCCATCTGTTTCTGAGTCGCCCGAGCTTCCTCATGCCTATTAGTTCTGTTTAGGTTGCTAGTCGTTAATAGTGCAGTTGTGTTGTTGCGATGCACTTCCCGAGACCTGACCTCCACACCGCGAATTACGCGTTCTTGTGCTCTTTTATCATTTATCAATATAGACCACAGATTTTAACACCGTCAATCTTCTGCACGTTTATTGACTCGCGTATTATTTAAAATTTGTACACTTCTCAGAAATGCTGTTGTTTGTTTCTATAAAATTTCAATTATTTTCAGATCCTCGGCATCTGCTTCGCCCAGAACCTGCGCGCCGACATCTACGCGCAGAAGGCCAAGTGGAACTGACGGTTGGCCCCGGCCTCGGCGAGTGCCGTGTAGGGCGCCGGCCGGGGGACAGCCTACACACTTCCTGCCACATTCTTGCCCTATTAATTATCTCCACACTTCTTCCTGCCTTCCCATGTTCTTCGTTTGCTACGCGTCTTCCTGAGGGCAGAATAAATATTCGGACGCATTGTACGTTTCGTGCCAATTGCTGTTCATACTTCTGATGCATGGCAAGCTCATCTATAAAAGAATGAACTTTCTCTACGTCAAGAGGCACATGTTGAGACACAAATCGGCGCCGCTGCGAAAAGACGTGTGTTGTGCGTGCGGCCGTGGCCGTTTCAGTCTTTCTTCTGCGGTGTTCATTATTCAATTTGATGCAATGCTGCGCGTCTTAAATCGAGCCGCACACATACACTCTGTGCATTTTACACTGCTGCTACTCTCTGTTCTTTTCAGCGATCTTGTCTCGATTCTTTCCAAATCTAATATTCCGTCATTTTTTGCATGCTTTTTTTTGCAAGCTATTTTTTTGCAATCACCAGTTCATTTTCTTCGTGTCTATAGTGGCGGCGTTAAGTTTCTTCCTTTAAATTATTCCATTATTTACACAATTTGAAGATCAATTCGTGATTCTTCACGGCGTCCAATTCTGTTATGACATTGACAGTGATTTTGGTGACTTATAACCTCCAGTTCGTTTTTTTCTTCGCGTTTTTCTGATTTCAGTAGCAGTAAAGCAGACTCTTTTTTTAATTTTGAATTCAGATTCAGTATGATTGGCACATCACGTTTAATTTTCTTCAATTCGTGCATTCGTTCCACCATCGGTTGCTTCGCGTCGCTGAGAGCAGATGTAAATTTTATTGCGACCCAAGACTAGACGTGTATGATCAACATTCAAATGTAAGGAATGGAGGCCGTTTTGATGTGCTGTTGAGTTTCGCCATCATTCCAAGAACCACTTTACTGAATACTTGCGTTTATAAAATCATCCAAACGGAGCTTGGATTTGAGTTTTTATGCGAAGTATGACTGGATTTTATATTTTAGTTTTGCAGCTGAAACTATTTCCAAGCTATTATTAATCTTCACTCGCAGTTCAAGTTTCCTGAAACTTGATCGTAGTTTTTGACTTCCTTTCAGTTTCGCATTTGCGACGGACACGAGAGAAGAGGTAATTTTTCTCGCAGGGTAATGCTTGAGGTGACGAGCCTCTGTGAGTTACAATAACGATTCAGGGCCATTCTTAGGAGGTGCCCTGAATCAAAAAATCTCTTTAACAGTCATCGTGAATTATTTATTAAGGTTTGATATTTGTTTATGATTGAAGTTTTTCAACGACATATTAATTTTTAAACGAGTGTCTGAACTAATTAAATGAGGCACGCATAGATATCCTCCACGCGATATATTGCGCGAGGCGTTCCAGCGAATAAATGCGTGTAGATAATATACAGCTAGGAGTGTGCCGTGCTCTTGCCAAGTGTTGTGGTGAGAGCAGTTGCCCGCCATCACAAGAACTCTATTTGCTATCTATATGTTCGCTGCACCAGCTCAGCAAGAGAAATAATGTCACCAAATACAGTTTCCGTCTATTTACAACACTTCTCTTTAACTTCACTTCTTGTTTGTCTGTCTGCTACAAATCTGGGAATCGAAATTTAATACACTTCTACTTATCCTATCGATCTGAAATTTTGCACACTTGCGTAAAGTTGGAGACAAGGCATGAATCAAATGTCAAAATCAATAATTTTAAGAATAAAATTTTTTTTTCAATATTAAGAAACTGAACAAATAATTTTTTCAGCTACAAATCTTATGATTGATATTTGACACACTTTTACCTGTCCAATTGATATGAAATTTTGCACACCTGTGTGAAGTTGGAGGCAATACATGAATCAATTGTCAGAATAAATAATTTTGAAGAAATTTTATATATTAAAAAATTGAAAAATTAATTTTTTTAATATTCGAAAATAAAATTAAAAATTCATTGTACATCTGTAACATTGGAAACACTGGATTCTTTAGAAGTGTTGTCTTTAAAAAGTAATTTTTAAACGTATATTTTTTACTAGATCATTTATCTTAATAAATCGTATTGTACATTTTCCTGGTAGTGTAGGTGGATGTATGCCGATGTTCATCTCCGGTCCCTTTTATGATTTAATCCTCTACCGCCTGACATGAGTAACCGGAGCAATATTGTCACAAGCCTGCTTCCCAAAAAGGATCCGTTCTAGTGAGTGCAAAATGGCTTGCACTGATGGTTGCCGCCACGTACGACAACTTTAAAATGTTCTCTGTTGCGTACAAACGTCCTCAGGTTGCTACCCTCAATAGTTTACGTATAATTCAAGTTGAAAGTTATGTTCCTGGAGAGTGACATACGGCCTTAAGAGGGTTAACTCGGTTTCACAAAAGGACGTTTTATTGCGGATAAAGCATTTGTGTTCTGAAGGTTTTCGGTCATTTATTATCGTCAGGCATTCTTCATCTCTTAGCATTCTTTATTTTAACGTCTTCTTTTGCTCCTCAGTTTTGCTGCAATGTATTTATTGTGCGATTGAACCATGAGAGCGCGTTAATGTGTGCTTTATTTTGTACGCCCAGAATGATACTCATTATTTAAAAACTTTGGCCGCTTCCTTCACGTATTGGTTTACCTTCAACTAATGCGTGACTTCAGTCGTGAGATTTGGAAACCGATTTAAAAGCAAATAAGTTACTTCGATGTGTACATAAACTTGCTTCTAAACTCTTCGACATTAAGTATAAACTTGTCAGCATTTTAATCCTGTAAATAAATAACATTAAGGCGAGGTGTTTGTTGAATCATTTTGTAAATTTTCAGACATTCCGTTTTAGTGAATTGCTTCTCGTAGACGATAAGTGATGTAAGAGATGTGTTCGAAGTTATCCAGTCTCTAGGTATGATGGCGACTTTGGTTTCGAACACTGGCGAACATAAATTGTTCTTTTCCTTAAATGCTTTAAAGGTTCCCGTGTATTCTCAATAGTGTTATTCTATTCTTTTCGTTGATGTTGTATACTTTGAAGCACTGCAATAATATAGATTTGTTGAAATTTCATGTACCGTTGAAGCCATTACGTGGTTCCGATTTTGGGAGTTCCGTATCAGAACTCGACAAATTGAAAGTCGGTGCACAATATTGGCAAAATTGTGACTCAGAATTCGACGGATGTTTAGAAGTAAGTTAGTGGAAAAATTTTTTCATTCTGTTAGTAATTTTGTTTGTTTGCAGTAATGCAGTAATTTTGTTTGTTTGAAACCAATTGAGTATTCGTAAGTCAACCATTTAATAAGCAGACGCCTCTCCTGAAAAGGATTAACGGCAAATCCGGGGTATCACTGTATTGTCTTTCAATACTACCCGCTGCAATACAAGGGATTTGACTGGTGTGGGCTGTATCAATTTTATTCGAAGCAAATATGGACATGCTTCTTGCTCTTCTTTTTACAACACTTCTCTTTAACTTCACTTCTTGTTTGTCTGTCTGTCTGTCTGATTTAAAAAGTAATTTTTAAACGTATATTATTATTGCTTGATTTTCCTCCTATTCAGTTACGGTGTTCTCTCTGCTGAGTGTTTTTATTGTCCTTTATGGTAATTTAATACTAAGATTAACTCTTGGATGCACTAGTCTCCCTTCCCATGCTGCTGCTCTCTTGCTCTTCAGTTGTTTGGTCGGACCATGGCCGATCAACGTATATATTTCGAGACTCTCCTATCATTTAATGCAAGCTCACAAGAAATGTCTTGACTGCTAAGATGGCTTACGTTGTGAGGTGTTAGCTTAACAGGTTATTTTGGTGTATGTATAGCGCTTGTTGTTATTCTTCGATGAATTTTTGTTGATTAGTTTTATGTGTATAGTATAGCCAAGCTCTGATTGTTTATTGCCGTTAGAGTTATCAAGACGAATTCTGTTTTTTTTTTGTATCTCATAGTCGTTATTTGTGTGCATTTTTACATTGAAAATTTTATAATTTAGGTACAATTATTTCTTCTTTACGACGTTCAATGTGAGAGCGAGTCGTGTATCGGAATTAAATAATTTGTTTCGCACAATTTCTCTCAGCTATTTTTAAGACTGTTTTTATTTAAGGTGCTTTTTAATTAATGACTATCAGAAAACGATTTCACGTTTTCTCGAAGATCTTTTTGCTGAGCCCATGTTCCTTGCTTCATTGTAATCAGCTTCCAAGCTCCGTCACGTAAGTAAATTATTCGCTGATAGCGAAGAGATTTAGCATCACGTCTTATATAACCATGGAAAATAGTTCGCAAGTTGGAGGATATTTTCTTGTGCTCCGGTCAACAGGAATATTAGGTTACGTGACCAGCTAGTTCATGGTATGGTTTGTTGACAATTATTAGTTGACAATTATCGACATAATATTTATGATGGAATCTTCCTGGCAAGCATATCCGTCACGGGAAGATCCTCCGTCCGAAGATGCTGTCAATATCAACTGAAGTTCATGGTCGTATTGGGTGCTTTATCTCTTGAGCCTGACGACTATATTGTGCAACCATCCTCCAACTTATCTCGATATGATCTTTTAAAATTTTTTACTCAGAGCTGACTCATGACATTGGGCGCGATAAATTTAGCGTCCTTGTTCTCGATTAAATTATCCACGGATTTGGACCCCGGTATGAGAATGAATATACATCGCTTTTAAAGCAATATTTTTATGAAGAATGTCTCCCTGAGTCAAGTAATATATGTTCATGTACTCTGTTGTTGGTGTTTGTCTTGCCTGGCGTTGCAATGGAGCTACTGCAGCGTGTCAAGTCCAGCTGTGGCCGTTCATTAAGCAGGTCCAGTGTTCGTTTTTGTGGTGGTTACCCTCTAAGTATCTGAGAATCGTGAGCAACACGCTGGGCTTCGTCACGTTCCGTATTTTGTTGATTGACCTTCCATTACTTATGGTATCTATCAATTCGCCAAAGATGGATAATACTCATTTTCTTCTTTTATTAAGAGTTAGTGCTCTTCATTCCGCATCTAATATTGATGAATCGTAGCTCATTGGATTTTTATCTATTATCGATAAGATTTGATTTATTAACTTGATGATAGCCTCTACTGTCGAGATTAACCCAAGGACGAGGACGGAGTGTGGCGACATGTTCCATGCTCATTAAATAATCTTATTACATTTGTTATTGTTCATTTTGCATGGCATTATTGATGACAAAGGAACAATGGATTTTAGTATATACGTTTGAGTTACGGTAGATTCTTTTTATATTGTTGATGTGTAATGTTTGAAATCATTCTTACTACATATGAATCTCAGAGGGATTACCGCCTCGGATGACAGCTCTCTATCCTCGTGCAAGCTTTTGCAATTCGTACCACTAACCGACCAGCTATAATACTGGGTGCAATCCAGCGAGGTTTATGAGCCAGCTTCTGGTCATCTGGATTAATTCGTGCTTGTTTGAATGACTAACACAAATTTCAGCTTATCGTTGCTGCAAGATGAAACATGCCCATCACAATCTGCGTTGCTTATCTCCTCAGACAGCTAGTACAATAGTTGATCGTATTGTGTTTCTCATTCACCTCTGCCTGAACAATGTGAACATTGTACAGGAAATACTGGAATGCTGAATTAAATATGTGAATGAAAATGATGAGGAATCAACTTCTGTCAATACGATGGAATAAAAAAAATTCAAATTCCTTTAGAATGAGTGCTGCATGAGCAGCAGAAAGGTGTACATATCATCACTCTACTGATCCTGCATCACACTCTACTTCGATTTTTTCACTGATACCAAGATAGTGCGCAATAGTAAAACACTTCATTGAACTAGTCTTGAATATGCTAACGCTGGTTCTTTCGAGCCAGCTTCAGCGGGCTGGACAATTGAGACCTCCCGCCCCTTGTGGGTGATGAATAATTGAGACCTTCCAACTTTATGGTGATGTTCATCTTGACTTTCGGTGCGAGATAGCTAAATAGCTGAAGCGCTAGTAAACATTTGGCCACTAAACTAACTAACCGATAGATTCGTTGGTTCTCAAGTTTTTTACGTTTGTATGTCTACATTGCCTCGAATTTGCGAGGCCTGCCATGTTCAAACATTAACGAAGAATTATGGTTAAAATTTTGTTCAAATAGTTTCGTTTAAACTCCAAATAAATTCAATAATTCAGTGAAGATGGTAAGGCAGAAACTACATCACATTAATAAGAGAGCAGTGGCTCTTAAAAAGTGGTACCATAAATCATGACACAATCTCATTCTTCTTCAGCTTGCAAGTCCAAAGTAGTCTGTAATATCGGTCTTCCTTATCAAAGGCATCAATAAATTACTAAGTTTGCTAACACAAACATCTCGACGTGAGTTTAATAATCCGAGGACACAAATTATGAAAGTTAAATGAACGGCGTATGATAATATGCGGACAGTGCAGAGCGCCGTAAAATCAGCCTTCAAGACGGGCCCAGCCGATCCCATGCATTTATAAAAATGCGTAGAGTGAACAGACCATAAATAGATGCGAACAAAATGAAAAAAAAAGAAGCAAAGTAACAAAAAAAACCTATTTCTACAGTTTGATAGATCTTTATAATTTTATATTATGAAGGTGTATAGAAAATTTTCACCGAATAATTCTCTTTTAATTTAAGTAAAAATCTACACCTAAAGAGAGTATATGCATAACAGCTCGTACAAAAATATTTGATTGAGAATATAGAAGCATTCGTAACTAAACGCACAGGAAGAATATGTAGACCAGACCACAAGTGAGTTGGTCTGTCGGCTAGTCTCGCCGTTTGTGTCTAGAAGAGCAGACCCTGAGTGGCTTGGTCTTCTGAGCAACTCACGCGCCATTAAGTACAAACATTAACTCTAATGGAAGACACGAGACTCCAGCTGCGGACGATGAAGGTGAACTAGGCCCATGAAATATTGGGATGCGTAATAACTTCACATACGAAGCATAAATGGAAGATAATTCATGCAATCAAAGTCAGCAGCAACCCTGCGAGATATTTTAACGAGGTACAATATTTTTTAAATAGCTGTTTCTCTAAGTAAATTCTATAAAGTAGAAGCACAAAACGCTATAGCAGATGAAGTCAATATTTAGAGCATTTATTTTGAGCCCGAGTGAAGACCTCAAAACTTAAATAAAGCCAATGATCTATATATATATTGCTGACGCATTCATTGTTTCCTGCATGCTTACAAATGAGAATCAAGTAGATAAGTTAATTTAACAACTTGTCAAAGACACTTGATTTGTGAGATGATAAGTCCTAGACATGAGGTCAAATAATTACAGAATTAATTAGGTCGGTCGCATTAGCTTACAAAATTTTTATCAGTTCATCATAATTCCCAGCAGCGGTGATGGTGCACACGACTGTTTCCCAGAGTCTCCATGTGAAATTAACAGCAAATTCTGCTCTCGAGTCCAGGATAAAATACATCAAATCCTACAGTCGAGTCCAGGACAAAA
The DNA here is from genome assembly GCF_000764305.2 of Hyalella azteca. Taxonomy (NCBI): domain Eukaryota; kingdom Metazoa; phylum Arthropoda; class Malacostraca; order Amphipoda; family Hyalellidae; genus Hyalella; species Hyalella azteca. The sequence goes on from NW_025941052.1 coordinate 131,318, forward strand.
TACATCAAATCCCACAGTCGAGTCCAGGACAAAATACATCAAATCCTACAGTCGAGTCCAGGACAAAATACATCAAATCCTACAGTCGAGTCCAGGACAAAATACATCAAATCCTACAGTGAGGACGAGGACAAAATACATCAACCAAATCGTGCAGTCAGGGAATTTTTGAAGGATCTATCGGTTGGTGAGGCCAGACAGCAACATTTTTCTGAAGAGTTCACCAATGATCTTCATTGGAGGACTTCATCACCTTCGTCGGTGATCAAGTAAGAGAAGAATCGAGAGCTGCCAAAATAGTCTAAAACGTCGAACTAAAATTTCGAGTTTTGGAGATTCATTGATGGATATCCTAGATGAGAGGATGTCAACACAAATATCACAGTGAGCTAATAAAGGAGATAAACCAGCGAGATTTACAAGCCATGGCACACGCAGATTCAAGAGAACCTCTCTTACCAGAACTAGTCAAGTCTAGAATAATCTCCTCAGATAAGGCATACATAATTCAAACTTGTCTACATAAACTTACGACCCTTAACATTAAGTGTGCACTAAAGAGTCAGGTATCTTGTTGACCTGACTGAAGTGCACTAGCGTCTTATTTTACCGCGAGGATAAGGCACTTGAACTTAAGTTTTAACACGACAGATGATCAGCTCGGAGCTAGACAACCACACTCACTATTGCTCTGGAATGTTCATGTTGAAAATTGTGCTGATAATAATTTGGTTCATGAATTTATTTAGCCTAAAATCTGTTGATAAATGCGACCAAAAACAACCTTCATGTTGCAAATTTTGGTAAATTTACATTTTGTGACAAAATATCTTCGTATTTCAGTACATCGTACTGATAAATGGGAGGCAAAAATACTGCAAAACGAACGACACAAACCCAATACATTCATTGAAACTAATCAACGATACGAGAGGCGTCTTGGTCGTCCTGAGGATATGGCGACCGCCAGTTGGCCCAGCGCGGCACTCGCGGGTAGCCCGCCTCAATATAATGCCATGCCGGCAGGGCCTGCGTGAATGACTCGCTTAGTCGACTGTAGCCAACCAGATTTTCTGCACGCCGTACGTCACCGACATTTTCATCGTCGCTAAACTGATAAGCGGCAAATTGAGATGAGTTGTACATCTCTTCACCACCAGACTGAGTTCGGTGACGATGCTGATGTTGTAGCTGCTGTTGTTGCTGAAGGTATTGGTGCGCCTGTTGGTGCTTCTGGTATTGCTGGTGATACTGAAGTTGCTGCTGGTAAATATGAGGGTGTAGTTTGCAAGGCCGAGGAGTCTGATCATCCGTCCACAATTGTCAATCTTTCTCCATGGCGGGGTTGCTGACACCCTGCAAGCGAGAAGCGTGCGCGGGCGCCTTGCCGTCCACGCCGTGTTCAGGTGAGAACCCTACGGTCTTGCGGTAAAGCAGCATCACGCAGATCGTGATGCCTCCCACGAACATCACGCAGCCGAAGATGAAGGAGAGCGTCAACACTGTCGCCTTGATTGTCTGTAACCGAATCAAACTGAGTCACAATGCTTTGGGATTGCATAAAAGTATAAATCAAGAATATATTATGGGATATCTGGGCGTTTGCGTTTGTTTGGAACTATCTTCGTTTTTTTTTTTATCTGCTCCTCAGAAGCATTAGTATGACGTGAGGGATAAAAATCTCGTGACGCCTATGAAAGCTATTTTATTTGTATTTATATCATTAATTTGCCTGAAACGTAAATTAACCAAAACATCTCATTTTACCGATTTAAAACTGAAGAAAATTCCTATCAATTTTAAAATATTATCATTGACAACGTTCTTGAGATCAGCTCCATCATAAGTTAAAACATTCATGAATACAAGTATAATAAATAGAGCGGCCACATTTACATGGAAGATTAAAACCCCCAACAGAGCCTAGGTTTTGCGCATTATTGCCACTACTGGACACAGAACGCTAGTAAGATCTACTGTGGCAGACGCACTCACCTCAGGCAGGTTGATAGCCATACGCAGCTGGTCGACGATACCAGGTGACAGAACTGCAACGCCCTGAACACGTGCAGAAACTCATTAGGAAATGAAACCAGCAAACCGATGTTGGACAAAATACAATTGTTGTTGTATTATAAAATCAACAAGTACAACAACAAAAATAAAGAAATTATTGAACGAATGCGTCGTGGCACTCAGCGCCGTAGAATGAGGGCTGTGGCAAAAATAAAAATATGAACTGAATTGGACCATTCAAGGTGTCAGTATTAATTTAAATAATCACTAACTGGGCAAATGACAAGAATTAATTAGCAGGCAAGATCGTAAATAATGGTAACAATTTATGAACTTGATATAAGCAAAACTTAAGAGATGTTTATGAGCCAAGAGCTCGAGGAGCAGGCCAGCTTCAATACTCACGTCAGAGAACCACACGACGGGGAAGATCATCGGTCGCAGGCCCTGCGCAGGCTTCACCTCAGAAACGTTGGTGAGGGCGAAGTTGATTTGAGCTTTGCCAACGCCTGACAAAACGGAGCCCGTCCGCTGTACGCGACAGAAAACAATACAATAACTTGAAACAAACTGTAAAAATTAAAACACTAGAGTAACACACCCTAACTACTTGATAACATTGTAATATTCGTTAGCATTATTTTAGCTCAGTCGTTCAGCCAGAGGCTGCACTCACAGACGCGATGTCCATGGAGAACTGATGCTTCTCGGCGTCAGGCTTAAGCCCCACGACTGCGTCCAGGTACTTCTGGTCAGCTTGGAAGAAGTGAGGCCACGAAACCACAGCGGGCGCGCCTGCAAGAAACATAACTTGTTCACGACACAAGAATGCGATCCCAAAAAAGAAACATAGGTTATCACAAACAGTAATAAAAGTGCTCACAGAAAGTTATAAGCAATACGATAATCAGTTTCAATGAAGGTCCCAGTGAGAGGTTCATTCAAAGGCCCCAGGGAGAGGATTCCGTCAAAGGCCCCGCTGAAAGAATTCAGTCAAAAGCCCCTGTTAGAGGATTCAGTCAAAGGCTTAAGTGAGAGGGTTCAGTGAATGGCTTAAGCGAGAGGGTTCAGTGAATGGCTCAAGTGAGAGGGTTCAGTCAAAGGCACCAGTGAGGGGATTCAGTCGACGACCTCAGTGAATGGGTTCCTCAAAGACCCCAGTCTGTCAATGGCTCAAGTGAGACGATTCAGTCAACCGCGCTCTGCGGTCAACGCACCGAACTGGCAGATGCTGAGGTTGAAGAGGCCGCCACCGATGCAAGGGCTGCCCTGGCAGAAGCAGGCGTTGTCGGGGTTCACGGTCTCGTCCGCGAACACGTCCTCTGGGGGACTGAACCTGAACAAACGCAGTAACAATTAGTACCTATAATTCAAGTTTCACCAAAAGCGTTCAAATTGAGGATGATAAAATTTATCAAATTTCAATGAATCTCAATTCAAATATCCCAGTTCTTTATTTTAATGTAAGAAATGAAGGGCAAATGTCATGAGGCAGGCGAAATAATAAATGCCTAGAGATAATGATACGCAGTAATATACAGCAGGAGCGCACTAACCTGTAGCCCTTCATGCCGTAGTGTTCCACGTCCTTCACAAAATGCAATGGGATTACGCGACACAGCGCGGCAGTGTAGAAATATAAAGTCGACGTGCGGTTTAGGCCAGGAGGAAAGCCAGAGCCGTCACTGCCGTGGATTCTGTTGCACTCGTTCGTCTTCCAGAAGTTGAGGTAAACCTTGAAGTCGTCTGAGTAAACTTCCAGATGCTGGCTCATGTCTTCAGGCGTCCCGATTAGGAAGTTCCTCAAGTTGTTACCAGGATCGCTATTATTGGCCTGCAAAATAACTTTGGCGTTAAGTGATCTAATCAAGAAAAGATAAATGCATATCTACGCTATTACTATGTTATAAATTAAGTCAACCCTTCATTACTTATTATCAATTTGAAACCTAAGATGAAGTAAAATTTCCGTACTGATTTACATGGAGAACTGAGTAAACGTTAACATATTATCAGCTTCCTAATTATTTCCCGGTTCTGTTGTGCACAATTGCTGACTTTTTGCTGTTGGAATTACTTGTATATAATACACAAGTATATGGCACTGTGTAAATACAAACATGTTTCATAGCCTCATAATCATAGACCTAGCAACGTTAGACAGGCAAACATACATTTAAAAAGAAGCCAAACGAGTCAGACGGGAAGCGTTGCTCGGGAGGCAGGATGTCGCGCGCCATCTTGAGGAGGGGATCCTCGTAGCCCCAGACGAGCTCGCTGACGTTGCGGGTGGTGAAGGGAGTCTTCTTGAGCACCTCGAGCATACTTGAGAAGATCAGCTGGATGAACTTGGGCGTGTAGCGCACCTGCCACACCGCGGTCTGTGGCAACACACCAGCGATGTGGATTAAGCACATGAATAACATGTAGACCATAAAATATAATTAGCGAGTACAAGATTACTTGTAAGTAACGAAATATTACACATAAGTTGTGTTGTGTACAGTACAAGAACCAGCTAAATTATGATAAATAAAGCATGAATTTAAGCAAGCACCACACGCACTCACCACCATAGGCACGTCGAGCGTGGTGACGAGGTCGCTCTCAGGGCCGTAGGAGGCCTCGCGGTCGAAGTAATAGATCTTCTTGAGCGAGCCCGAGATGGTGCGGTTAGCGTTCTTGTAGGACTTCCAGCGAATCCATTTCTGACTGCACAGCAACAGCGTTGTTAATTAAGACTAAGCGTCTTCGCACCACCACAATACAGCGACTTGCAACATCTACGAGGGCTGTAATTGTCTCCATGATAGACTTGGAATGAGTACAAGTTAATTTAATGTTTCGAGTTTAGTATTAAGAAATACTAACAGTCAGCGAACAAGTCTAGGTTTTATCGAAGCAACACAACAGTTTTGCAACATGACAGATCATTATATGCAAAAGCATATAATGCATTATATAATGCATATATGCATATAATGCATATATGCATATGCATTATAAGGTAACAGAGAAATGGTAGTAATTTCAACGATTATAATGTAAGCAAATTAAATTAGCCGTCGAGCACACAGAAAGGTTATGATAAAATAAAAAACCGTATTAAAACCGGTAAATTGCGTGTTTCAAAAAAATGAACGTTTCTTGATCTCATTGGGGGTACAAACGGCATATTTCGGTTTTAATATAATAAGCGATTTCTGAATTTATGCAACTTGTCAATGACAACAATAAATATGGAATTAATGTAGTAAATACTCCTGCACTCACTAGTATACGTAAGGCCCAACTTCTTGCAGGATGGGCTTGTCGCCGGCCAGAAACTCGTCCTTGTTGGTCACGTTGAAGAAATAGACGCTGAGCACAGGCTTCACGTCGATCACAGACCCGGGCTCAAACAGCGTCGACTCCGTGCCCTTCAGCATCTCCTGAACGATCGAGAGCTGTTAGTCTTCTGAACGCCTTTTTGTAATTTAATTACGAACAAATAGGACTAAAAGAAGATAAAATTAAATCGGAAACCACAGCAATGCAATTTGTTCGTGGATAAGCCCAATCTCAAGGGTAACGGACAATAACTAGACACCATTGAAAAGTAAAGTAAAATAAGTTTCACGTTAATTTTTTCCGCCTAGCACTCAAAATCTCACGAAAATTGTGTGAAGTTTCATAACAATCAACTAAAACAAACTGAGAACAAGAGAGTATCCTCGTATCAGAGTTTTTCCACTTACATTATCCGGCACTGGCAAAATATCGAACACTAATTAAACATCTAATTATGCGTCAACAGCAAGCACGCAAAAGTCTACTGGAATTTAGTCGCATAAACGCTAACTTTTTCATTAATTCAATCAAAGATTTTATTGTCCCATAAACTCGCTTCACTATACAATAACGTTTACATGGTCTAAAAGCTGAAAAAACGACTTGAATGCCTCATCACCTGAGGATAGCGTTTAAGAGCTGCACCAACCTTGAAGATCATGTTGTTGATGAAGGGTTCGTAGTACACGATGGTCAGGCCACCCAGCACCAGCAGGCACATGCCCAGCACCGTGGACACGCCTATGAGTACAACAAATAAGATTCAGATACAACACAATCGTCGCAACTAAATTGTATTTACACAATCACAAGGCAATAATGCATTTACATAAGCAATGAAAAAAATATGCGATGAATAATAAAGATACATAGCAAATAGAATTCCTCCAGCTCTAAGGGTAGAACCAAATGCGGAAGCCACTTGGATAGAACGAGCGGGCAGCAGGTAGAAACATTTAGGCTTTTTGGGACGGAGCGCAAGGCGCAGGTTAATTACTTATTCTCTGCAGCCGCTGGAGCCGACTAACGGTCGAGACGGTAAAGCACTCAACAATGTGCGCAAATATTGAGCCAGGCCAGGGTATGATAATAGGGAGTAAGTGAACCGCTAGAAGAAATACATTGTATAAAAAATGTATTTGTACGTGTTGCGTGGATGTTTTGTTTAAACATGAAGAACAGGCAGAGTAAAATGTGCATATTTTCTCTTCGTTAGAATAAAGAATACCAGGCAGGAGAGATTTTCACGACAACTCAGTTAATAACAGGCAAAACACAAAGGATAAAGAACACGGAACTCAGATCAGGAAACATCAACATGGTATATAATCTCCGGCAGCTCTAATCTGAGTGAACCTCACACCTAATATTTTTTGGACTAGTTTTTTTAGAACGGCCAGATTACGGAAGTATTTTTGCACACGCTGAAGTAGAAATGGATTGATGCTCAAGATAAAAACTGCGAAAATTTGACCGAAAACACCTTTTCGGTGCTATCATAAAAGAATTTTCAAAAAAATACATAAAACGGACCAGCGAATCTCGAAGCTTGATTCATTTATTCAAGAGTTTACGCCTTAAAAACCAAAACTGAAAATCAGAGAGCAAATATTGAAATAATATGGATAAGAATTAGCACCTGGCAAATAATTAAAAATGAAGGAAGTCAAAAATATTAGCGAAGTCAAACCTACCGCCTATAAAATTGTGCTGCCTGACAAGATCATTCTGAAGATAAAAAAAACTGGAGGTGCGACGCACTTCGAAAAGACAGTTGGAGACTTGGAGTCGAGGGCGGCCACTTAGAATTTGCTAAATTACAGCCTGGATCGCAACAATAAAAACTTGATGTGCCAAGGCCCCGAGAAGATTCAAGAGACTGAGCTTCTTGTGCCGCGGCCTATGATGCTACTGCGCGCATGTGCCAGAAGAAGGAGACGGGCTGGGGTTGGTTTGTAACGTGCCTACACGTCCGTCTACACATAAATACGTTAGTATGTTTCATAGCAGCCTTTGGATACCAAGGGCTGAAGTGCATGCTTTCTCATCACCAATAAAAAACTAGAAACAGCCGGAAATTTTTAATAAAAGAAAAATCCACCGAATTAAGATGGAATGAATAAATGTAATTGTATACGATTTAAAAGAGCATCACTAGAAAATAAAGTTATCCGTGAGACATGACAAGTGGATCTTGAAAAACACGTGAGATTACCTTCATGTCATTAAAAACAAGGCAATGATCAAACAAACTAACCGAAGTGTCACGTCTTCAAACATAGCAAAAGCTAACCCAGTCAACAAGCAAGCAATTCATGAGCACAACACACGACTTGGACGAGCATTGCCAAGCCCATGAAAGGACGTGAATTACCATGAATATTTGAATGCGCATTGTCTCACTTGCACGCGTACTGAATACAACAGAGTAGACTTGGGCAACGCAGAGTAGTCAGGAAGCAAGTGTAATCGCAGGGGCCAGTTTTTATGCGGTATCCAAAGGCTTCGTTCTCTATCATTCTCCAACAACCAGCATCTTTGTTCAGGCAGGAGTTACCGTGTCTGTTTTGCCTCATAGCCTAGATTGATATCGTGTCATGTTCATACGAATTATGTAAGATCGTAACACAGTAACAAGATCGCATGGAAGAAATAGGCTTTCGTGACAAATCAATCATAGTAAAATACTGATTTGACGTTATTTTCACACAGGCGATGAAATAAGTTATAAATCGTGATCTTACACTAAACTAATGTTATGAACAGCCATAAGTAATCATTTAAGAAAAATGAAATTGAAAATACGGATAATGAACAGAATCATTTTCGACATTCGTCGCAACTAACAGCAGAGCAAAACGAGTAATTTTGTAGATAACACATTCACAGTTTCTAATACCCAAATTAAACACATTTATTTGAATCAAGTAGCGACGAGCCCAGAGCCCAACGTGGCATGGCGACAACATGGGAAAACACTTGGACTAAGGAATTAAATTTGAGGAAAACGTGCAATTCAAAAAATTTTAAACAACTGCAGCATCACGCAACTGCGACAACACGCACCTGTGACAACACGCACCTGTGACAACACGCAACAACTGTGACAACACGCAACTGTGACAACACGCACCTGTGACAACACGCAACTGTGACAACACGCAACTGTGACAACACGCAACTGTGACAACATGCAACTGTGACAACATGCAACTGTGACAACATGCAACTGTGACAACACGCACCTGTGACAACACGCAACTGAACGTGCAGCTGATATAAAGGGCAACTATACATTACCGAACAGCCAAAAATCGTAAGAATTATACACCAACGGCATTGTGTCGTAATTATTACTGCTAAAAAATTTCGGAAACTTCATGGCATCAATTTGCAACTTGAATAACAGTAGATCGAAAGATATTTCTGACAAGCAGCATAAAGTGGTACATGAATCTGTTCGTTAAAACTTTCAGTCGTTGCGATGATGGGCATCATAAAGTTTATATGATCAGGGTCAGCTTAACATAGACAGCATGCATCACACCATCTCGTGCATGCCTGCCTGAGGTGCTTATTGCTCACGCACCTTCACCTGAGGACGCACGTGAATATCCTTCCACTGAATCAGATAAGAACATAACCAGACTCAACCTTTATGGGTATAACGACAAAAAACGCTGTGACGATCTGTCGGTTGTAGAGCTCGTCCCAAGCATAAAACTTGCCACACAATCGTCAGAGGAAGCTGGTATAGTCACTCGGTATATCGACGTCTCCCACAGGATGCCAATGCTTAATGACCAGTAGATGAATCACAACCCTCATTAGTCATAGTACACGTGACAGTTGATCCTCACAACAGCAATCGTTGCTGTCTGCCCATCATGAGCTTTTAAGATAGCGGAAATTACCCGAAGTCGGAACGTTATCCTAACAAAATTATATCAAAGATTAACTTAATTCAATGAAAAATGCGTTATTTGTTCACAGGTCTAGCATATAAAATAGAAAGAAAAGCCTGGAAATGTGATCGATATGAATGTGATGCCTTCGCAAACACTACATGCCGACTAGCGGCACCAGTTCTTTGCTATGGCGTTCCGTCGGCTAGAAGTGACGGGCGTCAGGCCGTCAATTTGACCTAATCATGTCATTCTCCATCTCTTCCTGCATCGCTCGACTGTCGTGCCTATTACAGAGTAACCTCCCATACTGACATGCTTTGTCCCCAAAAAATTAAGTCGACTAACAAAGACCATGTTTCAATAACAAAAAAGAACTGAAATCAAGTTTCAATCCACTACCGTTGTTTTGGAAGAATACAGGTTTGAACGCAGTTAATTTATACGGCAAATGGAACTCAACCCATGAAAGTGGAAACGAATGGGAAACTTTGTATGGGATTGTAATTAAAAAGAACAATGAACATATTTATTTAACTATATTATCAGTCGGGAATTAACATCTCAAACATGAACTTCACTTTAGGTCTAAGATTAACCGAGACATTTATAAACTAGAAATTAATAATAGCAGAAAATTTAATCAGAAATTTAAGTTTCAGAATCACAATCAAAAATGTTTGTATGAACAACCGGTATTTGAAATGCAACATCAACTCTATGGTTAGTTCCGTGTCAACAACATACATAAGCTCAGCTATTGCCCTGACCAGCGGAAATGCTGAAGTTGGTATTCAGTTCTGCTGCAGAGCTTTCACTTTCATTGCACGAGTGTGCATGGTGTGCGACTGTGCAGGGAAATTACTCTTAAAAAGGGACATCTCATCACAGCTTGCCTTAAGAAATGGTTTTATTAAAGTTTAACTCAACTGCGAAAATTGCTCAGAACCTTCTGTTGGGCATGTTTTTATATTAATTGGTTCTGTCGGGCATATTCTTATATTAATTCGTTCAATTAATTCCAGCTCAGGAATGGTTCACCGTAAGCCTGCACTGCTACTAAAGAACACAGCTACAAAATAAACATGTAATTTGTGCCGCCTAATCTACGCTGAACATAACAAACCAGACTTTTTGAAAGCGAGGACTGAAGAAATGCGCTTCGAGATTAAAAAAATATAACTCAGTACTCACAGCAGTGAGTGACAGAGAGCGCATTTTCTCGTCGACGAAAACTTGAGGTCACGGACGGACGGCCAGACAGACAGACGGACATGGCAAGCACAATTGTGCATTTTTTCCATTAATGAGAAAATGCGCTAAATACATCAAGCAGCAGCATCGATTTATCAAATTCCTGCTTTCTAACTATAAATAAATACAAGGAGCTGGAAATGATTGCAGATAATACTTAGACGCGAGAAGTAAATTATCCAGTGAGTGCATTCTGAGCCCGAGTTTTACAATTCCGTGCAGTCAAAACCTATACGGAACAGTGCAGAGATTCAACAAAGTTGAATTTATTTGGAGCAGCCGAGGACTTATCCACAAACGACAGGTTTTCTAACCGTCATCGATCGGTAGCAAGCTTCACATGAACCTGCTGTCCAAGACGATACAATGCAGAATGTCCAAATGTAGAACTTCCATTTTAAATGTTGCTACGGAGATACATATGGACCAATATTTGGCAACCTAATACAGAAGTGTGAGGTTTGATGAGAAGCCTGTTGGATGTTGGATGAGAAGATTCATTAGTCGTATTCAATGTTGTTGTTGCAGGAGGCCGACCATATCGCGTCGTTGAGCGAACATTCAGGCCGGAGCTCAGTCGTGCCAGCGTATTGCTGAGTCATGTTATCAGTTTAAATGAAACTGATGAATAAACAAGCAGTAAAACGAAAATTTTGCCATCGAAAGACACAACACAGCATAACCTTGAGTTAGTCGTGCAGAAATTTCAAGCTGCATGGAGACAATACATAACCCTTGTGAACCAATATCCTAAAAAATCACAATAAATGCCAACACCATGCATGAGATACACGGACGTTCGCTTCCCATAAAACAAGTAGCTCGTTCATAAATCAACCGTTTAGTGCACAACCCGAATCGGAAAAAATCCGCCGACAAACTTAAAATTAGAGGAACAAAATTCGAAAGTGCCGCATTATAATTACCTCACTAATATGGGTTCAAGAACAGATATTAATACAAATTTAAATTATTCTATTTTCCAAAATGATGATGTAGCACTCTAGGCCGTAGTGTGCCGTGTCACTAAGTGATCAACAATGTTGGGCGAGGGTGCTCTGCGCCAAACATAATGTCACCCTCTCAGTGTTTAAACGTGTTTATCAATGAGGTTATAACTTCAAAGGCAAACACTATAGATCTATACATCAAACAAACGAGCAGCCAAGTCGACAAAAACAATTTAAGAAAAATCGCAAACTGAAATTCCGCATTAGGCTGTCGAATAAATGAGCATCGATCTTAATTTTTTTAATGAAATAAGAAACATTTCTGATTGAAAAGAAGAGCCACACGAAAGCGTTTGGTTGGGATAAATATTCTCAAACGCTATTATTATTACCCAAGGTAATTAAGTTAATACTGAACCGGTTATTTTCATCGCGACATCCTCGTATTTCTACAATCGGGTGTCGCTCACGTCTGCGCGACCAACATCAGTCTCGGCCGTCAGGCGAGTTAAGGCCTGTTTCCACTACGGGACTGATTCTGAAGGATTGAGCGACGTTGCAGTCAGTTGCTTTCAATGCAGCGACAAGCTGCCATCTAATGCATGATATTATTCGACTACAGAAGTGCCTCACGTTCTAGCTCACAAAAAAGAGCCGATCATGACCATGACGAATATACCATCACGTTTCAATCCTGCTCAAAAGGTAAACATTCTTTGAAAACTTGGTGCTTTTTCTGGACCGCAACTCAAGACCATTTACCGAGTCGATGTGATTATGAAATTTTCACGGCATATTTGAAAATTTCCAGCTTTTCCACAATGAATATAATTTAGCCATAACGAATAAATTCATCCCATATGTATCATTCAGTAAATTCCATAAGCATTCATCGCACACTAAAATTTAAAGATCCTTAAATTTGAAAATATACATAGATAGTACCACTCAATTTGTGGCTCGATACGAGAGAATAAATTTCCAAATCGCAATAAAAGCTCACGTACAAACATCGCAGCTTTGTCAGCAACGAAGGATCCCTCCATGGTTAAATGTACGCCTCTCACCTTTATAAAAACTTGAATTTGTGACCAGAATGAGAGCTTATAATCATCGCATTAACTTTAGCTCGACTAGTTAAATTTCAGCCCTCTAAAGGCAGTAACGAAGCTCTTCAAGCACACGGAATTCGGAGAGAAATGTCTCTTTTTAATTTTTGCTAAGGTTTTGAGAAACAAAATATAAATTTAAGCTACTATATCTAAAATATTTCATTCGGATAACTTAATTTAGGACATTCAATTTAAACTATTATATGCATTCAAGGCAATAGATATAGGTATATATACATTTAGGGCATCACAATTACTGCACGATATTTACAGTACCGTTACTACATCAATAACAATGAATCTGGAGTACACAATTGCAATGATAAAATGACTGCATTTGTCAATCTGCATTTACATTGCCGTTCGCACCAGAGTAGCACTCTTCAACTACAAATGTATTGGTACCATCACCACGCTCAATGAGAAAATCGGCAATGGTCGGTACCTGTGAGAACATAACATTGGTCAGCAACAGACCAACGGTCACAAGCTCATCAGTTGTTTCCTTATACCTAAATGTAAAATCAACGAGGAAATAAAAGGTGAACTTGAATCCAGCGTTGGAACGACCTTCCCTGCGGCCATAGCATGAAGCCCCATTTTCACTAGATAGAGACTTCTAACATATTATGGACGCGTCAAGAATTTTACTAATCTGCAAAAAGCGAATGATGAGAAATTCGCCGTGAATGAGGATTCATAGTTGGAGATAAGACAAAGCAAACCTCGACATTAATTACTACGAAACCTTGACATACATAATAGCAAGTAAACGAAAAAGTGCTTCATCTTTAGCCATGCGGAAACTACTCCAGCACTTAGGCGAGGCATGCGAAAAATAGCTAATGTTAACTATCGAGCGAATTACGGAATTAAAATCATCTAAACCATTGAAATATTTCGCAAAAAAACATTTTCTCAATACCAAAACAGAAGAATTTATAAATGTTATTACATGAAAATGAAAGAAAAACCTGTTTTCACTTTTTAATCCTCATCAGCACAAAGAATTCGAGGTTTTATCGTACGAGACGACACCACACTTGAACCCGTGGCTCGTGTTAAGTCACTCGTCACGTCCAGCCTGGCGTTCACGTCGAGTTTTCTCAGTAGCGCAGCGTACCGTGACACTGAGCCCGAGACAACAGGAACGCGTGCATAACACACGAACATTACTTTGACGTGACTCGCACCGCGCACTGACGTAACGCCAACCTAACTCGGGCGTAGCACACGCGCACCTAACGCTAGAGTAACATGCGTAATTAACGCTAGCGTGTACCTAACACGCGTATTAAACCCCTGTCAAACACACGCAATTTACGCACGAACTTAATAACGTTTGACGTCAAGTGCGTTACGTTTGACATGCACGCACTGATCTAACATGTGCTCGTCAAAAATGACAACTGAAGTTTGGATGGCAAAATGAAGTCAACCAATACGAATAAACTCATTCATTACTCGGGTAAGGAGCAAATCACATCGAATAATTTCACGGGCAATTCTTTAACCACTAGCATGCAAATTTATGTCAACGATGAATTTCATATACAGAATATTATCAGAGTAATGATTTAGGGACAAATCAACTCGCTCTCTAAACTATGAAGTTGCTGACGCCATCAAACCTGAACTGAAGAAACAAACCCAAGCAAGGCTTGTAAAGAAAGTTGGAGCAAAAACATGACGGACGTTGAGTTTTTCCGAGTGATTCTACAATATAACTTTATGAAAATGCACACTAGCTGTTTTCCACGCACTTCCTTGTTAGAGTGGTGCAGTAATTTAAGAGACGCTCCGGAACTAAATTTTGCGTCCACTGATGGCGTGCCATAGAGTACACGGTTTCAGTGAGGTGGTCCACATGAGGCTCTGTAACTAAAGCGTTGTACATTGTAACTCCGGTAGCTTAGGTCACTTTAGCAGCAAGGAAGCTGCCTAGGGTCGTGGGCCGGTGACATTTAAAAGTTCACAAGCTGGTTTTGTGGTGCGAGCTGACTATGAATAATATAGGCCTCACTGCTAATTAAAAAACTGACCATTCCAATGGACGCAGCATTGGACCCAGGAGACGATGTTATCGTAGTTCAGTATGAAAAAGTTTACTTTAGTATGAAAAAGCGTGACCACACGAACCATTCATGTAGATTGTAGAGCTTTTGTGATGAAAATCGGGAAATGTGACAAAAATTCCCCTCTATGGATAAAAATTTCGACTAAATTGATCATGCGAAGACTTCGAAAGTGAGGCGAAAAATAAGAAGAGGCAGGTTCAGAATGATTAAACTTCATTCAAATTTGAACATATTACTCAACACTTTTTCGTAGCTAACATAAAAAAATTATAACTCAGTACTCACTGCAGTGAGCGACAGAGAGCGCATTTTCTCGTCGACGAAAACGTGAAGTCACGGACGGACAGACAGACGGACATGGCGAGCACAATAGTGCATTTTTTCAAAAATTAGAAAATGCGCTATAAACAGCGTTTCTTGGTGAAGATAAGAAGTATGGCTTCGAGCACATGGCGCTATTCCAGTGAAACAGGAACCATATTGATTCATTTGCACATTCTAACCAAATCTAAGGCGTCTGTCAGCAAGAAGCAAAGATCGCGCTCCGCACTACATAGAATTAGTATAATTTATTCTTAACAAATTGAAAAACAGGCGTGCAAACCCCCTTAAGATGACAACGATTGCAGGCCAACAATCATCGGGAGTCGGTCCGTTCAAAAAGAATGGCTTACTTTCGCGTGAGGAAAGTTCGACGAGAAACAAAAGTGTCTAACACAATTTAGAAGAAATCTACAATTGTGTACAATTTACTAGGCAAAAACATTCGAAATATTCTCGAATGGACATTTCTGAATTTGATCAAATACTGAATTTTGCGAGCAGTGCTTTGGCCAATATTAAGAACCAAGTAGACACGACTTCTCCCATTCACATAATTAAATCAAAAACACAAATAACACAAGGACGAACTGCATGACTGAGCGAACGAGTGGAGGCGCAAGCCGCAATTGCCATGCAGGTCGCGATGGCTCGTGCAGTGAGCAGAAATTAGTGCTAGTGTGACGGCCGAGGCGAGGCTATTCAAAATGCTAACGCGGAATTTGTTCTTCACATTATGACCTTGCATTGCTGATCAACTTTTTTCCATAGAGATCAAGGAGACAGTAAACTTACACCTGGCGATCACTTCCGACCGTCACGAATCATGTTTAAATAATTGGTAGAGGACGGGAAATTGTTGATTGAGGCTGCAAAACAATGATAAGAACTAGTTGAGGCAAAGTATGTTGTGGATGCGCATTTTCGGCTCTTTTCGCGTGACCCAGCCTAACTGATATCTAACAAGTAATCAACGCTGTCGATGCGCGTGGATATGACTAGAGTATTTACGATTTTTCATGAACCGAATACGACAGCGAATGAGATTACGGTAACTACTCTGCGACATTGGGATGAACTGAGCGTCAAATTTAAACGATCGTATAAGAATGAAAAACAAAACACACAAGCACATGAGCGTGGCTATAAACTTGTTCTGAACGTCAGCCTAGCAGCATTTCAATGACCAAATTTCATTGTCCAAAGCATGCGAACGGGAATCGGAAGCCTACATTTTCGTCTCTAGATTAAAATTTCAGCGGTGCCCACAAATTGAACATCGCAGTATTAGAGTGACAAGCTGCTGAATGCAATGTTAAGCTTAACGCGAATTTATTTTTCAGCCCTGTTCGACAGATATCTACCCTTATTTTCAAGCAACATTCCGAACTTCCCCTTTCAAAACCTATGAATGGATGAATCAATGAATCAAATGGACGTTTCTGGCGTAAATATGATACAATGCACGCAACTGAATGGTGGGCGCTTAGTAATATTCGAACAAGGAACAGTGTCACGACTCGATCTTCTGATGGTGTTGGTTGAAAGCATATTATGAGTTTGTATGCGTTACGAGTACAGGAAAATGTTTACGATATGTAGAGAGAAGGCCGTTTAAAATATATGAGATGAGTTGCAATACGTGAGAGTTGGCCTTTACACTGTGTAAACAAGGAGGCGATTACAATATGCGAACATGCTGGCGTTGACAATCCGCGGACATGCTGAAGTTGACAATCCGTCAACATGCTGACGTTGACAATCCGCGGACATGCTGGCGTTGACAATCCGTGGACATGCTGACGTTGACAATCCGTCAACATGCTGACGTTGACAATCCGCGGACATGCTGACGTTGACAATCCGCGGACATGCTGACGTTGACAATCCGCGGACATGCTGACGTTGACAATCCGCGGACATGCTGACGACCGCGAACATGCTGACGTTGACAAGCCGAGAACATGCTGACGTTGACAAGCCGCGGACATGCTGGTATATACACCACGTATACATGCTGGTGCTTACACCAAGCAAAAATGTTAGCGTATTGCACAGCACCTCATAGGAGTGATGCAACGCGTGTCTAACAACAAAAGGAACACCCTAAAAGCGGCGCGGCGTGAGACGTTTAGCGCTGCGGGAGGCTGCGAGGCTCGTAGCTCAGCACGGACTTCCTTGACGACGTCGCATGACAATAGCAGCTCGCGGCGACGACTGCAGCGATCTCAACGTCATCCCGGCCGATGTCCTTAGTATTGCTTGGTGATCATAATTTGAGAGTCGTGGATGGCACGATGTCCTGAGTGCGTTGACACACGCAAATTTCCGAGGTTTTAAGCTGAAATAATGTTCATTCAAGTTGATGATCATAGAAGAAAAAGTCAGTTCACTACAATGCTCAGAATATAATAGATTCTTGAGACTAACAAACCTCGATGAGGTAGAGGATGTGACCTAATATCAAACATATCAATAACAACAATCCTGCATATGAGATGTCCAAAAATTAGGTACTGGCACCTGAATTGATGGAAAGGTGTCAGGAAGCTGATACATAGTGAGAGTGCACACGAGTTAAGACATAAGCAGAATCAGCTTAAATTACCAAGTCGGGTGTATTCGCAATGCATCCAAATAATGTACGCATCATGACTTCAAATGAGCTAGACTTTAAAGTTAGCACCACGCCACGAGGCTGCAAACATCGCCGCTTTATGATTCAGTAAAACCAATGGTGTTATTGAGCTCAGGCGAACTCGAGCAGCGAAACCAGAGCCAAGTGACCAGCGCTCAATGATACGAACATTAAACAGAACTAGCGTGACTTGAACAAGACCATGGCACTGAGGCACTTGCCTATTGTACAGATAAAGGGTGCAGAGAATAAACAAAATCACCAGCCTCCACGAACCTTTAGTTCAAATGCGAAACCCTTTATGTTTTTCATTGGTATAGTGAATCAGAGAACCAATATGCTGCAATTCTTCACTGCAATGAATATTTCAACGCTTCTCGCTGATAGGTTGAAATTAGTTGTCTCCTGTAACTAGTGTTGTAGAAGGCACGAGATATCCCAGGTGCAGAAGGCAAGAGATATAAGCACGACGCAAGGTCACAACAGCCCAACAGTGTACGCGTTAGCAAGCAAGGCCGCCGCGCACGCTGCGCAGGTCACCGCCACCCGCGTCACGCTGCAGACGTCGCTGGAAGCAAATGTAAGAGACTATATACGAGACTGTAATTGCCGTACTCGTGTTATCAGCACTGGCAATATATACGTGCTGGTCGCAGGACAACACGAGCAGGGTGTCATTGAAGTTTTATAACAAAAGTATCGATCTGGGATGATAGTGCTTTTCGTTTGTGCTTTTCGTACTTGCTTTAATGATTCAGTGTAAATTTCCTACTACGCGTATTTTCACTTTTTGTTTGACCATTAAACGTTAGAGCGTTCATTTTAAATTATTTTCCCAAATTCATCTGATGGGTAAAAATTGCATTGAAATTAGAATAATTTGGTTAGAATTAATATCGCATCCATCTAAAAATGCTTCATTCTTCAAAAAAATGATCGGAGACAAATTATGAGGAGAAACGCACGTGCTGAACGCTATTTGGGCTCAAAAGTGCCTCATTTTCAATTGTTTTCAGCTTCATTTTCACGGCTTTGACCGTGTTAGCCGATCGCTTTTCTTTTCACGATTTAATGACCATTAATGTTCCCCATACTTTCAAAACTCGCTAAGTGAACGTAAGTACTCACGCTCTATTTTCTTGTCTATGATTGGTGGATTTTGCTTGAAAGGCCGTCAATGATTGGCTGATGAACTTACGATCTCTTAACTTTTTTTGAAAGTATAGGCCCAGCAGTTCTCCCAATTTTGGCACCTGACGACAAGGTCGTAATCTCATCTGATGGCTTCCATTGACATCGAATTTTTGCCATACCCGATTTAAAGATTTAGGTCAAGAATAGAATTTGATTAATTCAATTTTAAACTGTAAATGCAAATAATATGACCCTTACAAATACCTTTTATTTCAAGTTCAATTATAACTGCAAATTAATTGTTACGTAACAATTTTACAAATAAGAAATCAAATTAGTATCACTGCTAGTTAGTATATGTGATCGTGAATGGTTTCGTATGCATTGTATTGATAGAGAATTTGATATTTTCATCGTGTGCCGATGCCGATTCTTGCTCGATGCAGAACAACTGAATGTAAAAATTATTAAAACAGTAATAAGCGTTCAATTTATATTAAGAAATAAATCGACTTAGTAATCAATCATTTATCTACATCATAAATTCAGCTGATATGGTTCGTACGAGACGAACTGAACATGAGCATTATCCAATCTATCAGACCAGTAGGAAAACCTAATTCTTCATATTTCATGCAGACTAGCCCAATTGCTAATCCAATGTGGCTAATCCAGTGTGGCGAGTGCCTGGTGAATATAGGCTGCTAAGGAGCCAGCGAGTGCGTTTTGTGTCTACGTACAGCAACATAGGGCGTTCGCCCGGCCGCCCGCACACTTCTCTGAGACCTGCAATCCGTCACTACAGCCACCGCGCCTGTGTCGTGTAGCATCCAAAACGCCTGGTCATGCAGGCTGGTCTGGTCACTGGTATGCCCTACACGCTGGGAATCGGCACTTTAGCGAGCACACCAAGCTTGTCGTTCACTCCATGTCACCGCCTCGCAATAGAATCATCTAACACATTGGTTCCCAAACTTATGCAGGCTGGCGCCCCCTTGGCTCCTCAGTGAATTCCTAGCGTCCCCCACAGACAAATAAAAAAACTCAGGTTTTACATATTTTCAAAAATCTAAACTAGAAACCCAGGAGAGGTTAAAAAAACACATCTAGGTGGAAAAACCCATCGCTGCATGGAAGCCGTGAAGGTGCACGCGTTGTGTACAAATGGTCAAACAAACGTTCGAACTTCTGACTTCGGACTGCCGCCCCCCTACCGCCCTTTTCTTCCTTGCCCCCCCCCCAGATCTTTCCACCGCCCCCAGGGGGGGCGGTGCCGCCCACTTTGGGAACCACTGATCTAACACATGCACAACACTGCCTAGACAAATCTATAGCGCCCATGCCGATCAAGGATTTTTTTGCAAACATAATTCTCCAAAATTAGCTTGAATTGAGGCCATTGATGGGAACAACTCAATACACAAGTATTTAGTTGAGCGAGTGCTGTTCCGAGTTTATATGATAGCCCAGTTTAAACCTAACGGAACATGCAGGCTCTCCGTATCATGCATGGCTCGTCACCTTCATCAATTAAATGCATACAAAGGAACAAGGAGATACTGGTGATAGATTGCTGTAGGGACACTGCGATGAGTACGGTGACTGGATGAGCTTTAGCTCAAGCCGGCGTGCCTCAGGAATCGATCTCGGAGAACCATGACAAATTATTTCTTTCACTCATGAAAGCGTGACATGATGGATATCCTAACTTGGAATCAATAATGCGTTTCTAGCGCGTAACTGTGATACTCAGATGGTCGCGACCGACCAATTCTGGGCCCAGCTTCAGGTTTGGTTTTATGAGCAAACAAAGCTTGACTGATAACAAAATGACGCGCCGAGAAATTGAGGGCATGGAGTAGCCTCGAGCTTCCTGCTATAAAAACTGTAAAAGAAATAAAATGAAGCACAAATATCAGCCTGGCATGGAGCTGACACTTGTTTCGACAACTACAAGCTGGAGAGCTGGTGTGGGGCTTATACTCCATGCTTCCATGAGCACAAGCTCTTATAAAGAGCAAAAACCTCTTGTAAAGAGTACCAAGCTCTTGTAAAGAGCACAAGGCTCTTGTAACTTTTGTAAGGAGCACAAAGCTCTTGTAAAGAGCACAAAGCCCTTGTATAGCCCACTAAGCTCTTGTAAAGCCCACTAAGCTCTTGTAAAGCCCACTAAGCTCTTGCAAAGAGCACAAAGCTTTTGTAAAGAGCACAAAGCTTTTGTAAAGAGCACAAAGCTTTTGTAAAGAGCACAAAGCTTTTGTAAAGAGCACAAAGCTCTTGCAAAGAGCACAAAGCTCTTGTAAAGAGCACAAAGCTCTTGTAAAGAGCACAAAGCTCCTGTAAAGAGCACAAAGCTATTGTAAAGAGCACTAAGCTCTTGTAAAGAGCACTAAGCTCTTGTGAAGAGCACAAAGCTCCTGTAAAGAGCACAAAGCTATTGTAAAGAGCACAAAGCTATTGTAAAGAGCACTAAGCTCTTTTGAAGAGCACAAAGCTCCTGTGAAGAGCACAAAGCTCTTGTAAAGAGCACAAAGCTCCTGTAAAGAGTACAAAGCTATTGTAAAGAGCACAAAGCTATTGTAAAGAGCACTAAGCTCTTTTGAAGAGCACAAAGCTCTTGTAAAGAGCACAAAGCTCCTGTAAAGAGCACTAAGCTCTTGTGAAGAGCACAAAGTTATTGTAATGAGCAGTAGGCTATTGTAAAGAGCACTAAGCTCTTGTAAAGAGAACTAAGCTCTTGTAAAGAGCACAAAGCTCCTGTAAAGAGCACAAAGCTCTTGTAAAGAGCACAAAGCTCTTGTAAAGAGCACAAAGCTCTTGTAAAGAGCACAAAGCTATTGTAGAGAGCACTAAGCTCTTTTGAAGAGCACAAAGCTCCTGTAAAGAGCACAAAACTTCTCAAAGAGCGATCAAAAGGGCAATACTGCTCTTCTTATGAGTTCAATTCTAGAACGATGTACTGGCCCGAGTGATGAGGGTTCATGAATTTAAAATTGAGTATAAATACAGGTTCATCTTTAGATTAGTAAAGACTACGTATGACTTTAGTTTCGAGGCATTCTACACCAAAGAGAAACACAAATGTCGAAATAAAACACAGATCTAAAATATGAGTAAAAATGGATCATAAAATTAATGAAGACTTCAGCAAATAAATACATAAATTATTTCAAGCTCCATGGCTCCATTATGAGCCGTCGTAACAATTGAAATGTTTGAAATTAGTTAGCATTCAGTTATGATGGGTAATTCAGAGAGAAGTAATGGCCGTAAAGATTATCATGAGGGGTGACTTAAGATTCACACCACACCAAACCTAACCAGTTGGTTGCTGCATCCCAACCAGCTAAATCCTTGCTGCATCCCAACCAACTAAACCCTTGCTGCATCCCAGCCAACTAAACCCTTGCTGCATCCCAGCCAGCTAAACCCTTGCTGCATCCCAACCAACTAAACCCTTGCTGCATCCCAGCCAGCTAAACCCTTGCTGCATCCCAGCCAGCTAAACCCTTGCTGCATCCCAGCCAGCTAAACCCTTGCTGCATCCCAGTCAACTAAACCCTTGCTGCATCTCAACCAACTAAACCCTTGCTGCATCCCAACCAACCAAACCCTTGCTGCATCTCAACCATGCAACCATACCTGATTGCATGTTTACCAACCATACCTGATTGCAAATTAACTAACTGCACCTGGTTGCATGTTAACTAAGAATACAACCAATAAATTCGTTACATTTTACCGAGGCACAAGAATGCGACAGCCTCACATCAACAGCCCAGACATGTCCTTCAGAGCGCCAGCAGCAGCGCTCGGTCAAACGCCCCCCAGGGCCGCAAACTGGACTGAAACGCCCAAGCGTTTTTTTGTGATGACAATCGTAGGGTTTTTAAACAAGTTTATACTGGAGGGCAGAGCTCTGGACTGTCTCTGGTTACGAGTACACAATTCATGATTAGGAATCATCCATGAAATTCGTGCATTTTCTGTAACAGAAACCAAAATTTCCAAAGAAACTTCGCTTCTGTGTAACTCGAGACCTGTGACACCAACAATGGATGACAATAACGTAAAGACTGTCGGCTCGTCTTGGCCGTACAGGATTAGATTTCATTTATTAAATAATGAATTTAGAATGTCAGCATGAGTTGTTAGATGCGAACAGTTGCTTTGAAGTAAGGCGCCCAAGCGGCGTAAAGGGTGAAAGTCGGGCAGCGGGCGGACGGACTAACGAGCAGCGGTGACCGTAATGTTCGTGTCGTGACGCTACGAAGGGCAGAGTTCAAGCAACGCTCGCATCGTATCTGTGCTACGCAACCCAATGACGGAAACAACGAACAAAGAATAACAAGGAACAAAAATAACCACCAAAGAAAAAGAACAATAATATAAAAAATATAACTCAGTACTCACTGCAGTGAGTGACAGAGCGCATTTTCTCGTCGACGAAAACGTGAAGTCACGGACGGACAGACAGACGGACGGACAGATGGACATGGCGAGCACAATAGCGTATTTTTTCCATTAAATGAGAAATTCGCTAAAAAGGAACAAGAATACGGAGCTAACAGAACAATAAATTAGACAAAAAAAAGTAAAGACCGGGCACGTTTGATTTAACTTGACATTTGAAAAACATCGTTTGCTTTAACTTGACGTTAGAAAAACAGCAAAAAAAAACGCTTCCCCATGCAATCAAGCCATTATAAGTTGCTTGTAGAAACTCTATTTAATAAGCCTTCATGTATTAACTAGGAAACGAGTTTAAATTTAAGAACGGTGTTATAAAAAGTACAATTTGCTGCAGCTTTGGTGATTATTCAATGTGAATAAAGGTAAACATTAGAAGGCAAGGCAATATGGTAGTTTGTGCACCTAAAATAAAAATAACAGTCGTAGCCTTGCAAGAACTTCTCAACTCCCGCAATGTGAACAAGCATTAAGCTGGCAGTACATGAGCAGAGCTGATGTCAGCATGCCTAGAGCGTGACGTGGGTTCTGATCTGTCACGTGAACGGCAGCATGCAATGCATCACAACAGTCGTCGCAAATTCAACAGAGAGCATTCCCGAGCGCCAGGGGTGGGACTGTAGTGTTGCGCAAGCGTCCTCTGTTGTGGTGCGCGTGGAGCTATCGGCACAACTGAGACTGCCAACAATTGGACAGCATTCAACCAGAGAACGGCAACAAACTGCAACTCTCCATTCTGATTATCTCCTTCTTAGACTCCCAATTTACTAGCAAGTTATTCTTGGACGAACACTTTGACTACGAGAATAAAGGAACAAATCTGACTCTAAAAGAGAACTCTATTTTCCAATGCATAAACCATATTTCATTCAATGCACTAGAAATATAATATCAAACATTCAAGACTAGATTTATTCAAGCAAAAATATAAAATAATGAAACATTTGTAACTTACTGACTACAAGACAAATATTCAGGTGATGCATTTTTGGTAAGAAATTGTATAAAAACCTGCACCCAAAAACTGAATACTTAATTATATTTTAATTCACATACATATATATTAATGTAAACCAACTATGACACAATTAATGAGATTGGGAGTGAAAGTGTTTATTGACCAGAAAAGACAAAAGTCCAAATTTGAATAATACTTTCATTTTCAACTAAAATTCACATGAATGTCCTTGCCTAAGACCAGGAAGTTTCCAATAAATTCTATGCATGCATGAGTTCTGCTTTCACTTTACAGGACTCCATGCCAGCTGTCAGTTGAGAAAAATATCAAAATTCTACTCATTGTCCTCCCTACAGTGGACCTAGTAAATCTTATTAAGACACTGCCATTCCTAAACTGTTAAGGAAGATTGTACAGCTCAAAATACAGGAATCATAGTTAGCAAGTGACATTGCAGGCCTAGAACTGCACCAAAAAATTCATATAAAAATGTCTTTCTGAGTGTTGTATACAAAGACACCAATAGAATTTTCTGACAGCCTTTTCCATGCCAAATTGAATGAAATAAAAAGAAAATCCTCTCCAAATCCAAACTAAACATAAAGTATCTGAAGTTTTGAATTAAAAATATTAAACTTTTCTGCAGATTAAGAATAAAAAATATGTACATCACAATTAGATAAATATATATTGATAAAAAGTTTCAGCATTATTCAAGATATTTTGCTTTATTTACCTACTTATTGATTAAATAAATTTTATTCAGAAGCCTTGTTTACAATCCCAATAAAAAAAGAAAGATTGGAGTCATTAAAAACAAATAATACATCCCAATGGCACATTTCCTATCAAGTCCATTTACATATGAACTAGCTATGAAAAAATATAAGCTTGTCACATCTAAGATTTGTTCATGTTATGCTGCTTACAGTTTTAATTTTTCCAAAAGTCTCAAGATGGTCATTATGAATACCTATTAACCAAGGCAAATAGTTATCACTTAGTATAACTTGTAAGCACCAAGACAATTGGGTATTACTACCAAAAATGTATCCCAATTAAATATATTTGCTGCAACAGTCTTCAGTAAAGGGCAAAATTTTTAGACTCATAAGAGTGATAAGACAACAAAAAACACAACTAAATTCTCAGATCTTCAAGATGGTTGAAATGCCATTACTTTTTAAATATGGGCATAAGGCATGAATTTTAATGGCCTGCATTGAGCATAGGCAAAGAATTTGATTCATTACGTAGAATGCCAAGCCAACAGAGTATGACATACTAACATTAGTAACATATACCTAATGCTTTGCTTTGAGTGATTATTCTGCCCTTGAAGTTTGTTTGAAAATCTGCTGTTGAAATTTGTTTGAATCAGACATCACAATAACTGGCTTGTAGAATATTAATAGAAGTAAAAATCAACAGAGATGAGCCTATTGAGCATATACCATATTTATACTTTTTTCAATTTTCTTTTATTTTTATCATATAAACTTTTTTTGATAAATTACATTCCAAGATCCAATGTCTCCATGTTTAGTCCCTTTTTTGTTGAGTGGATGCTAATCAAGCAATCATATTCATACATGAATAAGCCAAGATTGCAAGATACTTGTAACTTGATGGCAAGTCACAGTCACCTCAGGCAGTCAGGCTCAAAGTTCAATGGAGTTCTAAAATTAAATCTCATTCCCTCAATCCCTTCCTACTGTATGACTCAAGATACTAGTTAAGATAAAAATTGAATGACCTCAATAAATAATAGGTAAATTAGGTTCAAACCGATTTGGAAAATTAAAATAAATGGAAGTACTAATGCCAATAATGGTTTCATCATCACCAATTCAGCTCTAGGTAAACTATTGTAGTATCTCATTCTCCACGTTGTAATGTACTTTAAGTTTAAGTCTTATTAGTAATTTATTGCACACTAACTTGTCTCTAAGTCTAAAACTTAGTTGTAGACTTATAAGTTAGCTATATGGCATATGCTATACCTAGCTGACTAGCTCGTCTAAGGACCACTGGACCAGTGGCAACTATCAGTTGAAAACCAACTTCACTTAATTTTCGCCTCAAAAATATTGTTTAGCGTTTTTCAATAATGGTCAATTTATCAAGAAAAAGACAATACTACTCGAATAGTAATTTTTGTTAATTCATCACAGACAGTGGACGGAGAATACGTACGAGAAAGTATATCAGCTAAAAAGCCAAAAAGTAGAACCAATGCGACGGAAAGTACTCTCACTTTCGTTACAGTTAGTGAGATATCTTACTTGAAATATATCCCACTATAGAATGAGCAAATTACCTGCACAAACTTGCTTCATGATCATCTTGTAATTGGTAAACCGCTCCAGTCGACCAATCTAAGACTCTTCATAGGTAGCTTTAGAGCCGGTGCACACCTCCTCCTGTAACTCTCGATCGACAACTGACAAAATCTAACCCAGAGTCCCAGACTCCAGGAGTCCCTGACCAGACGCAACCTCCAAAAAATAAATATGCGATGCAGCGAGCTGCGATCCATGGTTGTATTAGTTCAACCATGGCTGCGATCAGATTGATACTTTTCATCAATCTATAACTTTTAAAGATCTTGATAGCTTCAGCATTATATTAAAAAAAATTTCAAATTCTTTCTTCACTTAAATTTATTTCACATCTATCTGACTAAACTAATTAGGAAAATTGCACGTATGATGCAGCTGTAAATTTGTGCTACCTATATAAATAGAAATAAAAATTTTCACAATTAGAGCTTATAACCCAGATTTTTACAACTGAAGACACTTTCAATTAAATTAATTTATTTCATTGGACGATTTTAAAACAGTCTCTTCATCATTGATTCCCTATGAAAAATAAAGTTGAATGACGCATAATTTTGAAAGTCGCATTTATAGATTTTCATCGTTTCAAACTATAATAAGCATTCGTAGACTTCGTGAGCTATCACTGTGCTAGTAATAACGCAATGCTCGGCCGGTTTCATAATGAAAATCATCTTGACCAAACAAATCGGTTTCTAACTCGTGCAAATATTTTATTTAAACACGAAAAGCTAAGCTTTTGTTCCAATACATTAATATATTTTCCTGCTAAGAGAATATTCAAGTTTGACAAATACTGTTGTCCTTAAGCACAAGTATCACGTTGATATCCTAAGACTCAAACATTGTTCCTACTTTTATGGCAGGTTAATACTAAAGTTTTTCTCAATTATCTATCTATTTGGTTGCCCTACAAAGTAATAACATGGTTTGTTATACTTGCAACTATGCTCAGTGCTTATTATGAAAACGAAAGTCTCACTCAGGTTTTACGTATTAGCATGCTCACAGTAAAAAGTTACAAAAGTATCTATAAACTGTTCCTAGATTACATAACAGGTCGGATATTGGAAGTTAAATCAAATTTAACATTCAGATGAGTCAGCTCTTCAACGCACTTGCATTAGCCAAATCAGGATGCGGAAGCTCGTTCATCCAAGTCGTTATCAGTTTACTCATAGAGAACACCTCAGTTACAAGACCTCTTTTGGTATGAAAATTTTCGTGGTAAAAGCAGCGAATAGAAATTTAGCTTATAAAGTACAAAGTGACGCTTGTCATATACAACAACTGCAGTCATTGCGCAATGCGCAATTAATAAGTAATGTGGCAGAGAAAGATGACATCAACGTTAAAGAATAAAGATTGGGCCAAGTCTGATCTTTCGCAGTTTCCTGTAATGGTCATAAAATACCGGAGATATAAAACCTAGACATTTGACCAAAGCCAACCAAACTGACTTAGATGTTAAAAGCAACTTGTGTTTAGCAGATGTGATGTGCGTATTGTCCGTATGTAATCGTATTCCGCGGCAGGCATATGTCTAACGTAGTCGTTCTTTGGATGCGTTTCTACTCTTTATAAACAAAGAGCCTTGATAAAGGATTGACTTTGTCAAAAATTATTTCAGAAACTCTCGCAGAGTAGAAAAGGATAATGATTACTATGATATGATAAAAATGTACAAGGAATGAAAGGATATTGGAAAACATGCCACGTTTAAGCAATTGGAACGCAACTTTTGGCAAGTCATGCTGAGGCTCGAAGAACATTTTGACCACAACTCGTGGAGTGCTAATGGCGAGGCTGCAGCGCGCAGCACTTGCCCAGTTTTTCTACCCTGGCTTGGCGAAAAAAACGTCCCTTGCCGCTAGTCAAGGGCACTTTTTGACTACTCAACGAAGGAGATGCAAGTAGCCGCGAATTCTTCACACATTCTGCGAAATTTATGTCTTAAATTGAATGTGTCGTAAGCACACATCTTCGAAAAAATATATAATAAATGTTATTCGTTGCTAGTTTTACCTGCTGAGGGATCTTAATCAATACTTCAGCAACAGAAAAATAAAAATAAAAACAATACCGAGTTCATTTGAGCGTGAAAAGATTGAATAGCAATTAATGGACACTAAAGTGTTAAAAGTATTTATGCACATAGTGTGAATTATAAACTGGAAATTATTGGAAGGATTACCAACGAAAATTCATGGCAAGCCGGAAACCAAGTTGATGCGCGTTANCCAACTTGATTTGAGTGCTCTGTTTATATATTGCTTCAACAATTTCACAATAACTATTACTAGTAACCACTTAAAAATATCTCGATGAAAACATGAAGGTCGAAACATTCTGTTCCTCAGAGACTCCGATTTCAGGCTTGCGTTAGATTTCGAGGAGGAACTTGTTGGCAGTTGATTTCTCACGACCGAAACAACGCTCTCATTCATATTAATTACGTTCAAGATATAGCTTTGAGCCTTGACGTTCAGACGCTCATACCAGCGCTCACTTTGAGCCTTTTTTGATTCTCAAGCGCCGAATTGACAACAACCGTCATGCGGTTATAACAGGTTGTAGCTGGACATTCTGCTGCTTTGAAAACAGGTTCTGCTGGAAGCATCACTCGAGCGCAACCATTTTGTTTAATAAAAAAATCGTCAAGACTTCCCGAAATAAAAAACTGATGTAATTATCAAAGGTTAAGACTCCGCTACACGTCATTCAAATTTGATTCTGAACATGAGTGGTAACTTTTAGTTTTTAGTCACTTGGACCATGTTTGTCCGAATTCCAGTAACTATGATAATCTGAATGGTAAATTTCACTAATGTGGGTAAAATATATTTGATTCTTAATTGAAGAGTCCTAACTTCCGAAGAGCTGTAAAAGTGCTTCCATATCAGTGATTCGTTTTACTCCGCACTGCGCCAAACTTGAGAGCTTCCGTCATGAAAAGAAATTTTTTGCCTATCTCTTCAGATTAAAATGCAACAGTAGTTGGAAGCAAATTGTCTTTACAACACAATGCAAACTAGTTACTGTGCGTAATCGACAAGTCAAAGGAAGCTCTCATTCAGTGATTCAGACAGAAATCGAACATTTTCTTGTAGAGCCAAGTGGTGTACTAACGGTTTCCGGGCAAAGATCCAAGCAGTAGCACTAAAGTTAGTTTAGTGGCCACAAAAAGTTTACTAGCGCTTCAGCTATTTAACTATCTCGCACCGAAAGTCATGATGAACATCACCAAAGAGGTGGAAGGTCTCAATTATAAAAAGTTTCTCAAATCAAAAATTGTTCATCACCCACGAGGGGTGGAAGGTCTCAGATGTCCAGCCCGCTAAAGCCGGCTCGAAAGAAGCAGCGTTAGCATCTCAAAGAGACGAAGTGACAAGGAGGGACAGGTGACATGCAACAGAAACTAAGACACTCGAACAAGAGGTCGCTTACACGGGACGTCGGCCACCAGCACGAGAGAGAGAAGGGAAATGTAAGGTGTCCTACCTACATAATAACTTAACCCCACAACTGTCTAGTCAGACACCGCGAGCTCAGCGGTGGGGCGCTCAGGAACAATCCCCCTAGGAGCGCGAAATCCCATAGGACTTCTGACGAGCACAAGCACGCGTCAGGAGTGCTCCTGAGGGGCAGTAGCACTAAAGATAATCTGTAGTGATGATGGTGGTGATCAACGAAAAAAAGCTTTATGGAGATCACAATAATGACTTTCTTCTTAAATTATCCAATAAGTCAGATTTGAAACTGATCTTTTTCATGCTACTTCGTAGAGCGCGAAGGTATAATGAAACAAAATGTGAAGACATACAAAAATATTATGATCAAACACAGGTGATTCACAGTACCATCGTCCATTGCCCAAACGAAAATTCTACGCTGACTTGAACTAGATCATCTGCTTACCATGCAAAGAATGAGCAGAAAAAAATAACCAAGAAAAATGAACCCAACACCGGAAACACGTCATCATGCGAGATTCACTGAATGAATATGAAGGCGGCATCTGAAGGATACGAGTAGCACTATTATAGACGAGAAGCACTAATATGGACAAGGCATCTTGTTGCAGAACGTTCGACATAATCATAATATTAGATTTAAATTAGTTCTAAAACTCTTTAAATGAACATCAATTTACTTTCTAAGGAACTGAGGTCTGCTGAAACTTACCTCTAAACCGAATATAGGTCTCCATCTCACCCGAGCTTCAATAGTGCTCAAGCACCATGAGATGGCGCATCTAAGAGAAAATTTCAACGACTACTTTCATCGACCTTTTTTGCCATATCTTCTGCAAATATGGTAGATGCAGTTCTAATTCGCTCAAAAATTTTATAAAAAAGTAAATTTCTAGTTTCCATCAAATCAAGCAATCAAGCACATCGAATTTCTGAACATAACTTATTGCTCTGATCACCACAGTCATAAAATTTCTAGAAACAATTGGTCGTTTGAAGGGTAAAAAGTTTCAAGGGTAATCATAAATATGGCGAGCAGATGAAGTATTACGTTACATGCACACAATCTTCAGTTACTGCTCAGTCACGTCCCCTTCATATGTTGACGATCTAGCACGCTGCATAATCAATGTTGTCTAGAAAAAAGCAATGCACCCAGAAATCGAAGAGCCTCGCATAATATGACTCTTTTCATTAAGAGTCAAGAGTACCAACACCACGAAAACATTTCACCCATACAACTAATTCAGGAATGTAAGAATAAGAATAAAAATAACTGCAATGATAGCAGAGTCACCAAAGCAATTCTAATAAGCAACGCAAATCAACAGAAAAGATTGCAGTTAGACGGGAAATACCTTGGACAATGGAATGTCAAACTATCAGAGCACTCGGAAAAATATGTACATTTCAACAGCAACAAATGTACTTCAATTATTCTTTAACTATTTCGCGGGCAAGTTACTATGTATGGTCACTTAAAATATCCTCCCAAGAAGCCCAACACGGTCTCTGGTTTGTGTTAGAGGCCTCTGCCATACAGAAAATATCTGACTGCTGTCCGTACATCGTACCCTACCGGGATAAAAAATTACATAAGAGCATTTAAATTAAAGTTTTGACCCTAACTATGATATTGACGCTCTACCCCCATTTTTTTTTTGACAAAGCGGATCTATCTATATATATTCAGTAAATAATTCAATGTAATTTGATATAATTTAATTCAATTCAATTTAAATTATTGTTATTCATATCTGCATAAAATGAATTTAAATTATGGAGAAGAAATTTAGCGTAGTGACAGAATGTCACAAACTCTTCAATTGCAATCAACTCGTCAAATATGATAAATATTTAAAATCCGAGTAAATATAACATATAATAGTTCTTACTTTCTGGTACCACTTTTAGAAATTTAAATTTCTGGAAATTTCTATTCTTTCCCTTGAAAAGGTTAAGCTAGCCGTAACCAGAGCAAGAACATGTAAAACACATAAACGATACAATACTAATGAAATCCTCCAACATTGAAATTACTAGTGTGAACGACGAAAAAATACAACCTGATACTAAACAAGAGAATACATATTAAAATAACCAAGATACACAGAAGCTCTTGAACATCTTGGTATGTTAATCGTGGTTATTGTCACACTTCCTAAAAACGGAAACAAGAAGTGCAAATGAACGACTTTTAAATACAAATAAATCAGACGACAGAACGATATTCAAGCACGCTCCTACAACACAAAAACAAAACTTCAAGCGGGACTACAAAAAATCCCAGTGTGTTAACAACGGAAGATCTAGTTTGCTCCTTGATAAGGCGGTTGGTGGGAGTAAATGCGAACAGAATATGATTTCCCAACGCCAGGAGTATTGAAAATGATCACATATCGTCAAAGCGTACCAATGAACGGTCCCTAGGCCACATTTTTTAAAGGAATTAATGAAACAAATCAATGGGTTAAATAAATAAAACAAACAATATTTGGCTCAAAAAAATGTATCTACTGATTAAACCCAGAGAAAATGACAATCTTAGCCGCATTTGAGCTACACCGGCTGAAGACACAAGAAGAACGCTAAAAACAAACAGCAATGAACGCGAGTCGTCGAACAGCAATGCATTGTGGCAATCGTCTGTTCGTACACTGGCGCATGTAAGGGCGGCTTCGCTGAAGGGAGCAAAATTGAGAACAAAACAGTGTGCAGCATCGAAATTAACACCAGACAAGAAGTGGACGATCGTGACATGTTTCACTGAAAATGACGATGCTATACTCGACAGATTTTACAAACAGTGCTAGCGTTAAATTTGGCTATCGGGCTTAGTGAAGATAGCAGCCCGACGCCTGCGAGATGCTAGTATTCTCTCAGGACAACTCGTAGCAGATTTCAAGTACAGGAACTTACTTTGGATTAGTGGGATAATTTTCAATTTTACTTGAAAATAACAGTTATACTCTCACCGCTCCAAGCTGAGTATAAATTTCCTATTAAACTTTCGTTTCTACCACTGCACCTCATTTCCATTCACGTATCAATACTCTCTCGTCACATATTCACCACAGACTTGCACCACGTTCATTGATGCATCCAGTGCAGTCAATGTCTGACGGATCCACTGCGATCAATGTCTGATGCATCCAGTACAGTCAATATCTGACACATCCAGTGTAGTCAATATCTGACAGATCCAGAGCAATCAATGCCTAATGCATCGAGGACAGTCGATCCAGTGTAGTCTATCCTTGGTGGAGGAGGCACAGAGCTTAGTTGTCATAGGGCCGATGTTGTGAATAGTGCAGGAAAAAGGCTGGTATCAAGGATACATTCCGTGCAGCTGAGCTAATTGGTGTTCTGGGTCGTATTGTCAGCAAACATGACCGACATAAGGCGGCCGGTGAAGTTGGTGACAGAAGCAAGGGCTCTCGACACGCCATCAGACTGAAGCATAGCACTGCAACACAGGATTTGGATATAATAATTTGTTCAGCCTGCATGCAACAATGTGCAATAATAGTATCTCTACAGCCTACATTAAAACATGATTCGAAAATATTACTTTGACAAGTTTATTCAACTGAAAGCCTGGCACTTGATAAATGTAAAAATCTAAGTAAATGCAGAGCTGGAGCGATTTGCAATGGCGATGAAACGTTTACCCACGCTAACTAGCCGACATCACTCTAGGGCAACAGGAATAGTTACCTATCTAGGTTAATGAGTATCAGCAATCCTATCAACCACAGATTATGGAAATAATAACTCAAGTTTCCCGAAGTAATGAGGGCGAGAGTAAACCTGCAATCGACTTGAAAAAAAAAAAAAAAATTTTTAGGGTCGTACGCAGTTTGAAGTAGTATTGAATAGTGCGCACACTTGCGACGGCCGTAAATTTCTGTCTAAGAGCTACTCTTGAGAGTGATCATGCTAGTGCCAATATGGCCGCCAGTAAACTATATGAAACCCAATTGCGGTCGACGGAGCAAACTTTATTGGCCTTTAGAATCCACCAATCTATATATTACTGGGAGCCACCATGTCCCGTAGTAGTAGTAGTAGTAAAATATTTACTAGCGCTTCAGATAGCTATCTATATCGCGCCGGAGGTGAGGTCTTCAGCTACGTCAAAGATGTCCGGTCTCTTCCGTCTTCAAGGCTTATAGCCTGGTCCATTTTAGGCGCAAGGGCTGGGCGGTAGATTCCCTGCTCATGGAGTGAGGGTCCGCTCCGACTTCATGTATCAACTCCAGCGTAAGTTTAGTGAGGCTTGGTCTAGGTGATGGCAAGGTGCGATTATAGTCTCGCTAAAGGCGGTGGTGCAAGTGCATATGACCGACCGGCGGTGGCGTTACGGGGTCATGCTAAATCTCTGGCAGCAGGTTGCATTCCATCAGGTACCGTCTAAGGTTATCGGTTTCGAAGTTACTTCGCCGGTCCTCCCGCAGCATTCTAGTGAGCATCTCGTCATGATCAAGGGCGGATGTGTTGGGGTAGCAGTTTTGTCGGAAAGACGGGCGCCACTCCATCCGCGCGGCGTTTAAACAGCCCCCCGCCTGCCCAGGAGTCCCTCAGCTAACCCTCGCCGTTAGTGACTATTAAAGCTGGCGGGTCGGGTCTAGGTCCCCGCCAGGGTTCGTCAATCCAGCGAAAGGTCTTTGCGTATCCGTAAGAGAGCCAGGTCGTTACCAGAAGGGCGTTTTGCCATCTCTGTTAGTCTGGACTCTCCACCCGAGCCACCCGGCCATGATTGCATCTGAGGCCGTACAGCCTCGGGTCTCATCGAGACACGCAAGCCCCCCCCCACGACAAGGACGAGATGGCACGGGGGGGCCACCATGTCCCTCTCATTTCATCTACAAGAGGCGTTGGTATAAGTCATACCCATTACAAAAACGCTAAGAAATGACAATCATTACTGCCAAGCGGCTACAGCATCAGCATAATATTGTCGGAACATCTCACAGGACGGCGTCATAGGCAGCGTGGACGTAAGGGACGGCGAGGGTGTACACAGCCACCCAGACGCCCTGCAGCTTCTCTCTCAGCGTCGACGCCAGCGTCGCAAGGGTGGGGAACTTTGTGCCCACCTGCAATGATCAACTCAGCAAATTACATCATCCCCATTTTACCAAAAAATCCTATTTTTACCTATTAATGTATTTTTTTCAAGCAACTGGCCAGACAGGCACTTCAAGAACAGGCGTTAAACTGCAAGATTGGGGATTAGTGAAACATCATCTAACAAAGTGAATAAAATAGACATCGTCATGAGTCTTGGCAGGCTGGCGCGACTCGAATTACCAACGATAACCAGAAACACAAATTGCATGGATGAAATAAGCTGACCAGCCCGCCAAGCCTACAAAGTCATATCAGCTCGTAAAGTCGTTGCAGTTGAAATAAATTTCAAACAACACGCTTGCAAATTTTTGAGAAATTTACATTTGATAAAAGGTAGGAACGTGTGAAGGCCTCAATATCTTTAAAGGATTTTCAATTCCTGTGTCAATGCTATCGTCCAGAAATGCACAAATTTGCTCGGAAACGAGTAGTCAAGCAATATCAAAAACGATAACACATTGGCAATAACACCGCTGGAGTCTGCAAGACAAAGAGTAACGTGAAGGTTACTTCAAAGATGAGATAAAAATTTAGCATTCATCCATGAATTCAGCGCCCGCATGCATATATTTGATCGAGAATCTCAACTCCCCGCGGACGATACCTACTCGAGTAAAAAATCTACCTGCCTTATCTATAAAAAGTACAAGATTTTAGAAAGTCTTACTGCATCGAGAAGGGTTGCAATGTGCAGTCGTGCGGTGGTGAACGCAGGAACGACTACGCGAGCTGCACTGCCCCAGCGCTCCAAACTCCACCTGTACATACAAGCCGAGCCAATATACTACACAGTAATCAAAATAAAACAATCAAATATTTCTCCAATCATTATCTATACAAGAATGTCAATATCATTGGGGCATTGAACTTAAATAATCAACTGTAACTTTGAAAAAAAGTGATTAAATTCTTGGACAATCAATGAAGTCGAGTTAAAATTTAAAATATTTACTGATTTCAATGAAAAACTGCATACTATTCTAATAATGAACAGTAGATGAAAGGTGTTCTTCACCCACTGAAGAAAATGAAGAAGTAATAGTGGCTCACTTGTATACAGCAGTCGAATGCTCGGCCAAGACATGGACCGTGCCTTTAACTTGCTCGCTCACGCCGAACTTGGCAGCCATCTTGCCGAGAAGTGTGGAGTCGAACTTGGCGCGATGCTCGTCTATGCTGACGGCGGCGTAGCCGACGACGGCCAGCAGCAGCGCCACCCAGAACAAGGCGCTCAGGACGCTACTACCCAGGCCTCGCAGGGCGCCTGCACGCCCCTCCTCACGCCTCTTGAGGCGGCTCGCCGCCGCTGCGACGCCCACTTGGATGCGCTGTATAGTTGACATTGATGCATGTAAACAGCAGCCACAGATAATTATCCTTCAACTGATCATCAAAAATTTTTCAATCTTATTCGCAATTCTAGTACCATCCATGACAGCAAATTATTTCAATTTCAAAATGACGGAAAAATGAAGTAATCATAGGAGGTTTACTGTATACTCTACTCGTATTTGAGTCCATGTTTCTGAGACAGAAAAAATATCAGGAAAAAATGAAAACGATTGCAAAACATTCAGTGCATACTTTGATCTCCCTGTTGAGCTCCCTTGCTTGAGGGTTGTCCGCCATACGATCAGCGGAAATCTGCTCGATTTTATTGATGGCGCTTTTTGCTTGGCTGCTTGCAAAGACGCCAGAGAAACGCGACTCCCCGCCTGGTTATCAACAAACAGCAGCAAAGATATCATCATGATTAACAGTAAATTATAATGACAAACATGTTAAAATCAAAAGTATTAGTGAGAATAATTTATTGAATTAAGAATGGAAGACAAACTCACTATTGAATGTTGCCCCAGGGTAAAGTAGCTACGGTGGTGCAGTGGTGAGAGACTACGCCTCTCCTACCCAGCTTTCGGGTTCGAGTCCCACTAAGAACAAATTAAACCAGGAAGCTCATCTCATGGCCAGGAATAAAAAAAAGCCCAGGATGCTGCGTAATGCAATCCAAATGGTTCTGGCGGGTCTAAATGGTGGTTGCAATACTACCAGGTGCCTGAGTGCCTTGAGAAACTGACCTATCATCCTTACCCCTATTCGCCACTACGAATTACAATACCAACAACAAACTAAAAAGATTGACTATACCAATACACAAAAAGACTTTCCCAAACTAAAAAACGTAATTGAGTTGCTATGGCACAGAAACTGACCAAGAAGCTTGACGAGCTTGGCGGACTGCATGAATTGCTTAGGCAGCATCGTCAGCCACACATCCCAGCACTCATCGTTGCTCTGCAGACACAGCTCACAAGCACTGCCAATCTACCATGGAAAATATTCAATGCTATAACACTGGAAATTATGTATATCTTTGAAGGATGCATGATAGACATGATAGCTTGTAAGCATACAGGTGAGATTTTTTTATTGGAGGTAGAACAAGCCAAACGGATTAATGAAAAATGTAGTATTTTAGAATTATTTGATGAGCAACTCTAAAAAAATACTTACATCAGCAAGACAATTTTATAACGACTGCAATCTTCATGAGATAAATTTAGTATTGAATAAGTTGAGATTTACTTGCTGCGCCATTGCAGGAGAGCAAGATGGCACAAGTTTGGGCAGCAGCATTGGGAAGAGCTGGCAGCTTTCAGTGGTGCAGCAAGCCACCTTCATCTTGGCAAAAAGTTCTGTGATTTGCTTGTTGATGTTGCGAGGAATCTGAGTGCTCGAAGCAAAGGCAACCTCCAACAGCGTCAGCAGATAATTGGTCAACACAGCTCCCTGGAGTGATAAGTCTTCGATATACCGCAGAAATCCTCATTCAATGATGTATAATCCATATGCATAAAAATTTTTGTCATAATTTTAGTCGTAAAAATTTTTGAGTGTTTTGTTACACATTTATTAGGTGATGAAATATTTTAAAAAATGTATGATGATATTTTCCTCAATGCAAGCATACAGTTTGTTTGAAGCAATATAAACTGAGCTCAAATTTTTTATCTACGAGCATAAAACAAATATTTAGGAAAAGACTCCAGTCATCTCATGAGAAAAAGGAAACTTCTTGCGAACCTGAGCCTTGGACCGACGCTGAGCGCCGTCACTAGGAGGAGATCTGCTCTTCTTGCCAGCAGCTGCAAGCTGGTAGTTTTCCAGGCCCTTGGCAAGATCTTTGGCACTCTGACCAACGAGCGCACCATACTGCTTGGAGGACACCAGTGGCAGCAAGCCCTCCATCCACACTGAAACCATCAAGAATTTAGAACACAATAGTAACTCTTAACACCTTAACTCTTTCACAGGCAATCCTTGAAATACACAGAAATCAAAAATTCACAAATCAGTACTAGAAAGTTCGGGCTGGACAATTACAAAATATTTGTACTAAATTGGAAAACAAATTTTGTATATTGGAATATTAAATTGCAGTTAAAGATTTTATTAAGTGCGACAACAATCCTAAATTTTTTATAAAACTCAAATGAAGGCATACAAATTTAAGAGAGTAACTATCAAACTTCAATAAATGCAAGGTCATCAAATTACCTTAAATGAATGAATTGATACTGCTACATCTGTCTTTGAAATACATGTGGAAAAACAAATTTCACTGTCAGTATAAAAAATTTCATTAATGCACAGACTTAAAACTTTGGGCATGGTAGGAGGTGATGCCTTGTACAGAACTATGGTCAGATAATAAATATTATTGGTGATTAGCAGAGGCATGATAATATAGCCTCAAACCATAAATGACCATAAATTGTAGCTTGCTAGTATTGGGTTAAAAAGAATAATAATATGAATATTAGAGCAAGAATATTGATAATTCCTGTAGGAAGAACAAAGTGAATTCATTATGATATTTTCTTGAAATTCCATGGCTAAATTTCTTACTCCTAGGAACAATCTCATCAAGTAGTAAGCAAATTGTGCCCAAAATTCTATTTCTTTTGTTGAGCAGGAATAATTAGTTTAACTTACTCTTGACTGCGGGCTGGAAATGCTTTGCCTTTACAGCAGTCTCAATAGTGCAGCTCAACAGCCAAACGTATGTGAGTCCAGGTCTGGGATGAGTCTCATACATTTCTCGAAGAGCTATGTAGTCATCAGCATGCGTCACACTTGCTTCCCTGCTTACATTGTTGATTATCTGTGGGCAGAATCATGAACACATTCTCAAGTAACATATAATAAAAAAAACTGACATTATCAAAAGTGTGCTCAATTGATGAAGTTTTCATAGAAGCAAATGACTAGGTTTTACAAGGGAACAGAGAAACTTGATAAAAAATGTTATACAAAATTACAGCTATAATGGAATAAATCTTAATTTATACGGTATTAGTATAAATATAGTTTATTATTGATACCAATCAAAACTATCCCCCCATCACCAATAATTTTTGTAAAACCACAGAATTTCAAAATCAATTTCAATTGTGCACCAAAGTACATGATTGAATAAATGTTGTCACTGTCAAAAAGTGTGTCAAACATATTACTTAAAACAAAAATGTCAAACTTACCTGAATAAATAGTGCAAAGCCATGAACAGATAGACCTCTCATGGCCTCGTGCAACATAGATGTGAAGCAGTGACGATGGAACTGCGACAGCACCGTAACAGAGCAGCCTTGCACCACACGCACAAGGAACTGAAATAATCAACTTTCAATAAAGAAGTAAACAAAAAAATTAAAAATCAGATATGTAACATTTAATTCTACTTTCAGAACTTTCAGCTAATGAATTATCCATGTTTGAAGGAAAATGCATAGAATAAAAAATATTCTAGGTATTATTTAGGTCCCTTATAAAATTTAAAACGAATCGAAATTATTTGGAAACGACAGAAATTCAATGTTTCAACTAGTATCTAGAAAATTTTTTAGCAAAAGTGTACTGTAAAAATCTAACATTGGAGACTATTTAGTATGAGAATTACTGAAACGGGAGCAGGAGCGAGAAATTATTATACTTCACCTCTCTGATTGGTATAGAGACATAGTCAAGAGGGGCAGAACTGCTTGGTTCCTGCCTGTATGCCGAGTCAACAGGAGTGGTAGGATTGAGTCGAAGATTGAGGAATGATGCCAGGTCTTTGAGCCATACAAGATGATCAGACCTGAACTGAGTTTGCAATGTCTTGCATAACCCTTGGAGCTCAGACAAATTCAACTGCACAAAAATATGTAATTGGATTTAAAATGAATGATTTATTCAAAGATTTTGTTGATGATATTAGACCATTGTCACAAAAATCTATGAAGTAATGATAATCCATAAATTTTAATCCAGT
This sequence comes from Hyalella azteca, assembly GCF_000764305.2. Classification (NCBI taxonomy): domain Eukaryota; kingdom Metazoa; phylum Arthropoda; class Malacostraca; order Amphipoda; family Hyalellidae; genus Hyalella; species Hyalella azteca. Next base: position 171,746 of record NW_025941052.1, read on the forward strand.
ACATATTAAAGACTTATATGTAAATTCAAGAGAATTAGTTTAGTGAAAAGTTTCACCTTAGACACAGCCTCTTTCAGGGTCTTGGGCTTGGCAGGAACATTTTTTTTGTTAGCGGTCTTACTACTTTTTGAAGCAGTAACTACAGCATCCTTGAAAAGCATTTCATCATCATCTGCCATCTTGTCAATCAACTTGAATTTTTCAATTGCTTTTGGATCATACGCTTTTGGCGCAGGGTTCTTGCTACCTGTAACAAAATAATACCTTCAAATATTATGTAGGTATATAGGCATACATTGGTAGATTGCCACTGTGGTTTAGAAGTTATTGCTGGAATGAAGCATGGCAAGTATGTATTGATACAAATGAGAATAACATGGTTTAGCAAGAAAGCATGTGGACAGTGGACTGACATGAACCTATAGAAGTTGAGTGATGACAAATAAGGAATCACAGACGAATAATACTTCCTAAATGCCTCCAATGCAAAGGAGTTATTTTTCTGACTCAATTCAGTTCAAATTGGTTGCTCTTGTTAGCAATTTTTTCCAATATCCTATGAGAGTAAATACTGGGGAGCTGTGGCAATCATAAGGTAGGCAAACATAAGTCTTTTAATGAAATAAGAAATTCATTGTACATGTGTAACATCCAAGATACTGGCCTCTTTAGAAGTGTTGGCTTTAAAAGTAATTATTTTAAAACAAATATTATTCAGTTCTATACATAGACTGCAGACCAGTAAAGTATCATGGATACAAGCATTATCACACATAAGAAATTGAGTAGATGAGGAAATTAAAAATGAACTGATTCTAAAAAATCTTTGGTTTATCACTAGGAACCGTATGGAGTGTGGTGACACTTTAGGCTTAAAAAAAGTATCATGGTGACACAATTGCCAAACTTCTGCCTACTGGCAGTCTGGCACTGGCACTCATGTGACCAAGTTAGTAAAGTGACCATTGGTACGGGTACCAGTGTGGAATTCCAGAGGGGTAATATATTACCGGTAACTGGTAAACATAGCAAATCAGAAAACAGGACCTAAAAATCTGGAAAGGCCAGCATACTTCCACTTTCAGTCCATCACCATCACTGATGTATCTCTGCAAGCTGCCACAGCTGTTTCATAGGAAAAAAAAACAGAGCTTGCATCATCACAGTAACATGAATCCAATCAACACTTGAATGCGTCCAACGTAACAGTCACAAGAATCCAATCAAGGCTTGAACGCGTCCAATGTAATAGTCACAGGGATCCAATCATCACTAGAACGTGCGCAACGTCACAGCTACTGGAATCCAATCAACATTAGAAAGCTAGAATGGACCACCCCCAAATGCACACAATTTAAACGCACTGATGCCAATTTAAAGCTAATGTAATTACATACACCAGTAATTCTTGCAATGACAAAATAATTGCAAAAGAAGATCCTGAAATTCCTAAGATTTAATTGAAGGGACAGCAATTGAAATAAGAAATCAAAGGGATATCATCAAGGAACTGAGAGGCAATTAAATAATGAGACTACATCTTTTAAGCACAAGATGCTTGAAGAAGTTTGTTCCTTTCTTATCTCAAGTGCATAATACAATAATGTAGTTATGTCACTATTGATGGAAATTGCAAAGAATAACATCTTCCCTATGTACATTCACTCACAAATACATGAAAAATTGCCTATGATTCAATCCACAAATAAAAAACTGATCACTGATGCAATAAGCTGAGACATGAAAACTCCTTGCAGTTGCAATGAAGAGGGCCGCAGAACATTAGCTATAGTATCCAGTAGAATCATTCGTTCACAATTGTACCTTAATGTATTTCATGTTTTATTTCATTACCTTTTGAGTGTCATGTGCATCTTATCAATAAATTTTCATTTTGCTTACTTGAACCATGTTGTGTCCACCCTTGAATAACTTACTTTCTGCAACCCCTTCCATGCATTGATGACTTTGTGTGTGACAAAACAATTTAAACATCCTCCTGATGTCAGTATTTCTAGAAGGCTAGTTCTTATGAACACATTTATTTGATGTTTAGGAGTGGTTGGTGTGGAGCTACAGTCTTTTTGTCAAGTTCTTGATGAGAACCTAAGATCGCTCCACCAACTCCTGGCCATCAAGAAAGAAGATAAGACATTCCACCTATGAACCAAAATTTGATTTGGATACCAACTTGAAGTTGATGAGCCTTGCCCTTTTCCTAGATACTTTGAATCCAGACATATGTGACTTAGTCCAATTTTCTAGTTATTTCTAGGAGTATATTTACTGATTAGGATGCTAGCATGACTAGGGGTATGGGAGTATATTGAATGACTTGTGCGACTTAGTAGGACCAGTTGTCTTTCATAATCCACTCATGAATGCCCCATACATCAGTGAGGGAATCATGTTGTTGTGTCAAGAGTAGTTGAAACTTTAGTCTGACTAGCTAACAAACCAGAAGTGCAAAATTAGGATTTAGTCTGACTAGCTTTATACCCGAAGTGTGAAATTAGGATTTGCAGGTTTAATTCTTGAACTGCATAACTGTTGCTTTTTTTCTTGCTTTACTTCCATTGATGTTCAACATTTCAAACTATCAAAGTGTGCTCTAGGCCCTAGATAATCATTAGCTCTCCCAACAGCCCAGGAAATGGTAAGATGGCTACAACCCTTTGGGCATACTTCCTGCCATAAGGTAAGAGTGATGGTGCTGAGTGCAGTGTGGTGTGCTTGGGTATGGTATGTGAGTGTGTAACTTGGTCCACAAGCCACTCAGCATTGATTTCCATCCCTCCACCAGTGGTCAAGTTCTGCCTTGCCAACTATCACTCCTTGGCTTGTACCTGAAGCCTGGGACGGTTACTACTTGATTTATGGTTGTTACAACCATAGTTGGCCTTGGCTAATGTTTGAGTAAGACGTTATTATCTGGCAGCAGAAGCTGTTAATAATTATTTTTCCATTTGTCACTTTTCTATTATCTTGTAGTTACCTGAAACTAAAATGCTGAGAGGCCACAGTAGTCCACTCATAAGAGCACTTTACCAAGACCAAGTGGGCTGAACTGACACCACTGCTAGTGTTTGATTTAGACTAGGTACCATTCATTTATTGTTGTATCTGCCATTTTGTATTTTGTGTTTTTGTTAGTAGAAAATTGTTTAGTGTTTTCCATGTTTCATGCCTTCCTGAATGTGACTCCTTCTGACCATATTCAGTATTTGTTCCATGACCAACAGACCAAGGACTCAAGAGATACAGTCTTGCATATTTGTGCGGGCTAACCGGGAACCGCTACAGCAATCAGGATTCAGGAATACCATCCAAAAGGAAACAATAACAAAGAAGGGAGCATGGATACCAACCAATGGGACAGCAATATACTCATGTGAAGAAATGAATTCTTTCACATGAAAATATGAATTCTTCTACATTACAAATTTTTCAGTAACTGACATTCAAGAGAATGGTTTAATAACCTTTGTAAATGTTATATGTGCATGCAGAATCAATGGTGTGCAACAACAAGGTGGCGGGAAGAATGATGGTTACTACTTACTGCCCGAGTTCCTGGTTAGTTCTCATTACGTGATTGGTGGGTGAGGTAACTACAGTGCATTAGCTGCAATAAAACTTCCGAACTTTGAGACAATAATAGAGTGAAAACTTTACGTGATATATTGTGAGCCATCATAACTTCTAATAATGTGGAAATCACAAGGTTCGGAGAATCTAAAGGTTTGAATGCTACATTTTTGACTCAAATTTTGAGTAGTCAAGTCAGTCAACTGAGTCAAGTGTCATGTCATCACATTGTGCATTGCCTTTTCTTTGGTAAGTTTCTCCGATTGCCGACGAACTTCTCCTCAACTTAAAAGCTGATGTAGCAAATAAGTGCAATAATCCATTATTTTTTTATACTTAATTTAAAACCATTATGTTAAGAGTAAATAGTATTTCCTTCTGTAGATCCCTCTTGTTCATCTGTGAGGAGTGATGTGTGCAATTAACAATCTTGGGACCTTCCCTTGTTGCCTGACTTAACGTTCATGCCAAAGCTGATTCTGACGGTCTGCAAGCCTGTTTGTTGTTTCTAGTTGCCTGGAATGTTTTTTTGAAGGCAGAATGCTTTTTTTTAAGTGAACCATTAATCTAAGAATTCCATGATTTTCCATCCTGATTGCTGCCTCTAATCCTACTTGGCAAGTAGGCATTATTGTTCAGTGTCAGTGGGACAGTGGCCATCTCCCATCTGTAAATCATGATTACTATAATGTGTTCACATTCAAAATTAGAAATTTTCTACTTTCAAAGCCATGGTTTCAAAATGACAAATATGTACAGTAACACATAAGGTATCTTCCATCCTAAATTCATTTACTTTTGTTAATAATTAGAAAGGAGGTAATTCATTTAGCAAGTAGGTATCTTGCAACTTGGGGGTCAAAAAATGGCAGGAAAGCTCTGGTCATTGTTTGAAATCCTAGAAAAGGTAGATATATTTCATGCTTCACCCCTACCTAGCTAGTACTACTTATTGTTTTAGTTTTATATTTGTCAAGCGATTTCTAATGAATCCTATATAAATATAATTTTTATACTAAATTCAAATGTACTTGATGTGGACATTTATCTGATAACTCTGATTTATGAAATTATGATAATTGATCAATTATATCATTACTCAAACTCTCAAATTGGATTTTGGAATGCTATAATAAAAACTTAATTATATTAAATTATAATTACATACTAACCTTTCTTTGAATCAGCTTGGCCATCCAGTTGCTTTCCATCTTTAGGCAATCCATTGGGTTTCTTCTTGGGTGCTCCAACAACTTCCCATTCTTCAGACATTTTGATTGTTCAGAGATGAAGGCTCTAGTCTAACTCTAGGCCTTTAGGCTTTAGCACGGTCAACGGGTCAAGATATCCAGAATCCACTCAATCCAGAATGCCTAATAAATTTTATGAAATGTTTGTCGCAAATTTAAAAGCACATTCTCCTCTCACTGGAACCTGGAAGTCTCGTATGATTTCAGTGATTCAGAGTTCAGACACTTTACCTTTTTTACTTCAAATTCAAAACTGAAATAAAAGTAAAAAATAAAACGAAAAGTTTGCGACTCAGCACAGACAAACTGGAGAACTACCTGCAAGACTTCTCTACCAACATCTCAGATTCTCAATCTCAGGTACGTACAAACTGGCCAACTGTACAAACCTGCTCGTCAGTCATCACCACTCAAGTCTCAACAACTTACTGCCGACAGTCCTGACAGGCTGACAGGCTGACTCCCGGACTAAGTGGACATTTGGAGGCCAGCGTGATACCTTATAATGATTAGTTTGAATCGCGGACTTACGGATAAAAGAAACTCTTTGAAGTTGAGTAATTTAGAGACACCATATCCAAACAATTAACTTTCTCTTCTGAGTAAATTTGACGAAAATCTGATTTGTGATAGGAAAAAGTAAGAAGATATCAAAAGTAAGAAGATATCACAAAATTGAATCTACGGTGGTAACCGTTTCTGCTCATACGCAAACAGATGTCGGTAAAAATGGTATATCTCCCAAAGCAATGAACGTAGCACGATGAGCATTGGTACACATATTCATCAATACCTAACGGTGATGTTTAGCTTGTGAATTTTTTTAATTTCGCCTTCATTCGAGAGTTATATGGCGATACGATCCGAAAATCGCAGCGAACACATTTCTTTTAAACCACTAAACAGATTTGAACGAAACTTTGAATATACAAACCTAATATCTTAACAGTGATGTTTAGCTCGTGACAATTCTTTAAATTTTGCCTTCGTTCGCGAGTTTATTTTTCCATTTTTCCCTCATTTAAACAGCAATGCGTCCTTCTTAAATTTGCAGTGAACAAGAAATTTATTTTAAACTACTGTACAGATTTGAATTAAACTTTGTATATTGTTACCTGACCTCGCAACGGTGGTGTTTAGCTCGTGATATTTTTTTCGATTTTGCTTTCGGCTATGCGTATGCAGCTCTTGGTCAATGCAAATTTAAAAATCGGCCTCAGAAATGCTGGTCGTTTCTTCGTATATCCGTATAACTTGCGAACGAAGGCAAAATCGATAAAACTGTCACGAGCTAAACATCGCCGATGGGAGGTTAGGTATTCATATACAAAATTTCATTAAAATATGTTTAGTATTCCAGAAGAAACTTCTGTTCACTGCGAATTTAATCATGTTTAACTCACGAATGAGGGTGAAATTAAAAAAAAACTCGCAAACGAAGGAAAATTTAATAAATTTTCACAAGCTAAGCATCACCGTTGGATAGTTGGAATGCATATTCATTTCAAAATTTTATTCGAATCTGTTCAGTACTTTGGAAGAAATGTCTGGTTCACTGCGAATTTCGGCACGCATCGCCATATAACTCGCGAATGAATGCGAAATATAAAAAATTTTCACGAGCTAAACATTACAGTTAGGTCCTAATGAATCCGTGTACCAAGTTTCATCAAGCTACGTTCATTACTCAGGGAGATATATTCCTTGTTCATTGAGTTAAGGAGACCGGCCGCAAGTTCGGCCGTTAATTTGTCCGAGACGTCTTTTTCTGTGGATCATAGATTGTTCGACAACGTTCACTTTGCCCGTAACTTGTCACATCCCAAAGAAGCACCCATTTAGCTTCAGTGTTTTCTCTCTTTCTCTCATATGTGATGAATAATAACATAAAACGTCAGTTCGGAGAGATACACGTCAAGCCTTCTTGACATATGTTGCTAAACTTAGGCTTCGAACCTAACCAAACCCCGATCAGAAGGAACTGCTTGAACAACTTGAATCAAAGTTCAGATGACACACCGAATCGACACTTCTCCGATCTGCATATCGATCTCTCCTTTCTTTTTATCTTTTAACTGGAGGCCACAGATTACTCAGATTTTGGATTGTGATCGACCACCACTAAAGTTCGAGCAAAGATAATAAAGAAAATTTGCTATTCAACAGCTAACTGATAACAACAGTGGATGAATATGTCATAAATAGGGTTAAACGCTTTTTATGAAGAAAAGATAACGTCAGCAGAGTGCAAAGTTGGTTGGTGTCAGCAAGGTTGGAGCACCCAGCACGTTCGGCTCCAATTAGTCAAAGTTTGAAACTGATCCAAACGAAGAATTTATATGTCATTGAAAACGCTATGATTTAAATTGACGGTTCTGCCATCAAGTCAGTTTTTGTAAAGAAAGATTCCATCCCTTTAGAAGGGCGTTTTTTTTGCAAGAAGTAGCAGGAGAGAATCAAGCGGAAAGGCACGGAAAATCAGATCAATCACTTCCAAGCTGCCAAGACAGCACCAACTGCTCACGGTCAGTCAGAGGAGATGGAGGACTAGTAATTAGTAGGAATGATGTCCAGAGATCAAGGCCTGTAAATAATGTAGGAAGTAACCGCATACATCAAAGTAAAAGTGCACAACAAGTTTTAAAATATTTTTACACGAACTCGGATTCCGTTTTGAACAAAAAAAGTGAACTGATAAAGGGGAGCGTCTGGGTCCCAGAAAAACTTTTTTATTTACTGACGGTGACGGATCACTTTGAAACTTGGTACACATATGTAAAATATAAATCTAAGACTTTTTGTTCGTATAAATTTTTCGAGAAAAATGAAAGAAACGCGAAATTCTTAGAAAACGGCATAAAGGGGGTACTGTAGAAAACTATCTCCTCCTAGGATTTTCAAGCTACATCATCGAGACGCATATCATTCGATGCGTAAGGACCATATCTATCGATTCGTCGTAGCTTTTCTAATTTGAATTTTTGCGGGTGTGGGGCATTTTTTGTAAAATTTCGGAAAATTTTTCGATTTCCCCCTTTTTTCAAAATATTTTCAAAACAATAACGAAATAAAAAAAGGCTGCGACCAATCTCTAGATCTTTTATTTGCGAATCGAATGGTATATTTCTCATTGCTGTAGCTTCAGAACTGTGGGAGGAGATAGTTTTCCAGTGACAATAAATAAGTGTCATTTAGTAGAGCCCGACAAAGTCACGGGCGCCTCGAAATCGGCATTCAAGGTTGCAGGGATGCAAGACCAGACGATACTGGAGCTAAATCTCTGTCAAGCATGGTGGACACGACAGAGCGATAACCATCTCTCACGAGTCACGACTGTTGAAAGGTGACTGGAGCGGAGAGTGTGAAGACTAGCTATTTAAGGTGTACTGAGGTATTTACTCCCTATGTTGAATGTAAATGAAATCCACCAACCCTTGCCCTTTCGCGATCTGTCGTGAAGGCATAAATCAACGTACAGAGATGGTTTTGGTACCGTTGGATAGGTCAGAATGTCAGCTTTAAAGATGAGACTAAAAACCGGAAAAGCCAAAAGTGTCGATTTTGGACCCAGATGCTCCCCTTAAGTGTGATCGCAAACGAGTGTATAGACATTATTTGTATTACAGAAACACACATTTAGATAAATGCAATACAAGCATGTGCGAAAATGGAAGAGGAAGATGAACTGTTTCCGCAACTTGCTTATTTTGAGTGAAGGGGAAGAAGTGCCACACTGTTATAGAAAAAAGTGTAAATGCAATCCAACACAGGAAAAGAAAAATATCAAACAGGAAATATCAAATATCAACACAGGAAAAGAAAATATCAAACAAAGGGAAAAAATATAACGTGTTCAATTTAGCTAATTATTCGTCAAACCAGATAAATGCACTATAAAAATATTTTTAAAAATTACTTCTATTTATCTAAAAAACGTTTCTGACGAATAGTCCCATCAAACTTGGGAGTATTAATCTGTTATTGAGCAATAGAATTTCTGGTATATTTCTGGTATTTTGAGCAGGCAATCTGGTATTCTCGTCGTGAAAAAAATGGCAACACCAGGTGGAAGTCTAGTAGCTATTTCAAACTATCGTCAGTCTCGAAAAGATCCGGTCAAATGACACGATTTTAGATCTTCTGCGAACAAGTCACGAAAAGTTCAAGAATCTGCAACAGGCCACATCATGCCTATTCTTCAGCGCCGAAATCACTATGTTGTGTTATTTTAAGACGCTTTACTGAAAATCAGAATGAAATCTAAACTGAGACACGACTCAATCAAGCATATCAAAGAGCAGCACTGAACATCACACAAGTTATGACATGAATTCACTGAACATCACACAAGTTATGACATGAATTGTTGATTTTAGCACAGATCGTGTGCGGTCGTCAAAGAGTTATATTCATGCTCATGTAATAATTGAACTCGGGGAATTGCAGACATTTGTTGCACCTTAATGGAAATAAGGAGAGATTTTTAAAGGTCCTTTGGGAGCCCATCTTAAAGTGCAGTCTCGCCTAATTAGTAGTTGTGTTTCAAGCTCTGAATGAACTCAACCGGCTACTCCAGAGCTCAAAAACTACTATCATAATTCACAGCGATGCCATCAAGGATTTTATAGACAAGTTAACATAACATAATGATATCGGCGCTGAAATGTAGGCCTGATGTGGCCTGTCGCCGATTCTTTTCCTTTTCGTGCCTTGTTCATAGATCTAAACTCGTGTCATTTGACCGGATCTTTTCATGACTGGCGATAGTTTGAAGTAGCTACTAGACTTCCACCGGGTTCGATAAGGAGCTAGGCATTTCAAATCGTTCAACGTAGATACCTCTACTCTCGGGAAGCCAGTTTAGAAGAAAAATGTAGGCATTCGTCGGAGAAGAACACGTTGCATGTGTTGAGCTGCATCAAGAGATCATGAAAGTTTTGTTGATCCTCCAGGAAATTTTTAGACACACTAAAATGGAGATTGACTACCTTTTTTCAAATAAAAAATTTTCGCTAATGCTTTCACTCTCTCTTTACCCAATACGCAGCAGTGGAATTACACTGTTGGTACACATATGGCCCAATACGCGGGGAACGTGTTAAATCACATAAAAACGGTGCAATCAATATAGGGCGATGCAGGAAAACAACTGTTCAGCAGTTCTAGTTTCTGGACTCGTTTATACTTTCTACGAAATCAGGAAATGTGCTCCTATGGCTACTATTCTTTTTTTATCCATGATCGTCTGTGAAATTGATTTCTCGATCTTTGCGATGACGAAAGTCTCATGTTCGAAACGTGTTTGTGCTGAAACTGACACGGTATGTTTCTTTGAGTCAAACCAACTTGTAGCCAAGAAGCAGGGGCAAATTCTTCTCATTATAAGACTTAGTAAAATCAATAGTTGTTAATAAACATGGTAAAGGCTGATAACGATCAATTGCCATTTGTTATTAATTTTCTGTTGTGATTAGTATGCAAATTTATCTGTGCTGACGAAAACACGTTATCAGTAGACGTTTTCGTGCAGGGTGGCCCAGTGGTTACAGTTCAGAGTAACAGGGGCCGGATTATCAAAACATCGCTAAGTCAGGAGTGGAGCAGAGAGGCGCGGGTTCGATCCCAGCTCTGTGCGCCAGTTCTGGTCAGAATCGGCAAGGAGGCCGGGCGGTTAAGCTCAGCAGAATTGTGGCAGTGAGTTGCGAGTTCGAGACCGCAAAATGCTTTGAATGTTCTGCGATGTTAAGAATCGGCGACAGGCCTACGGCCTAATAAACGCTGAAACAGCTAACTAATGTAGTCAAGCGGAAAGGGGTCACGTAGCGAAAAAGTTGGGGAACCACTGGAGGCATCAACTGGAACTGACATTTATGTTGAGTGGTGAAATCATTAGGCATTACCAAGCAGTGAGAATTGAATACAAATATTTAGTTTTTACTTAGTACATTGAATTCATCCCCCCACAAATAAAAAAAATTAAATTTCTCGTGGGCTTCAAGACAGCAGTAAAATGACTTGAGATCCATATGTTAAACGTTAGTTAGAACTTATTTTTAAGCGTCATCCTCATTGTAATTGCGAGTTCGAGTTCTTAATCAGCAAACGCATTTCTTCACCTGAACCGCACACAAGGAAAAGTTTTATAGGCGTTGCGGCTCGGCTGCTTATGACGCCGAGACGCAAACTCACAACGCAAAAGTTGCCTCTTAAGTCCAACTGCTTGACGTCATAATCAATTTCGAATGATATACATGACTCATGGTCATGGCTTTGAAATATAAAAATCATTCGAGGTGTTAAATCGACAAGAAATTACATGTTCAAAAATTTACATAGAGGCCATTTCAACAAGCATGGTTAGTGAAACAGAAGTAAGCATTTTTTTTTATTAAAGTATCACAAGCTCCATCAGTTGAGCAATGGATAGCCTTAACCAGCTAGGAGCAACTCAGTTGCATTAACCTGATCAACGCCACAAGCGACAGCCTGCCAGCACAGTTAAAAATGAAGGGACACGAGAGAAAAATTTGTCCGAATCGTCAACCAATGAATTTCAAATGCTTCTAATTACAGTGACATTAGTACAATTTAGTAGAAACTTGAAATGATTTACATGATTTTGCCGCAAAATTTCAAAATCATTATTCAACAAAAATACAAAATTATAATAAAGAACTAACATTAGATACGAATTGAAGAATTAGAAGAGCCTGAGCAGAATTTTTACTTCAAGCATATCAGTCACTGATGACCGGCGTGTGAGAAGCCTGTTATAATACACCCAAAGCTCACGACCCTAAGATATTTATTTATAGTACAGTCCTAATGAGATCGTAAAGAATAATAAAGTAGCCCGTGTCCGAAACGAAAAAAAAATACTTTAGACGAAGTGCGACTCATCACAATTACAACAACATTGAATATCAAACAATTGCAAAAGATTTGGCAGAATATTGTAACGTTACTGAGAGGAAATATTTATTGCGATCAACACAAACATTCGAGCTGGACGCAATTTCTTTGCACTGTCGACGACGCAACGATATTAAAATATGATACAATCAACCAAGTGGCAAAACCTTGTAAGAACATTAGAGACCATACAATTCCAAGAGTCAACACATTTCAGTCGTCTGCATAAACTAGGGCATAATTTATTCATTTTTCCATTGTGCGAAGACAGAAAGTAACCACCGTGATCCTTTCATGCTTCAAATTGCCAGAGCCAGAAGCTAGAGTCCCTACAGCTTTATATAGCCTTACGATAGCGTTATTGCTAGTAGTCCCGCACCCCAAACTACTCATAAGTCATACGAAATTTCAGCAGCTGAAACTTCATGACAGTGTTATTGCTACGAGTCCCGCACTCTAATCGTCCTCAAAAGCCGTCCGACATCTCCGTAGGAAATTCTCTTGCCATTCGCTAGTGACAGGCTCTTGCACAGTGTAATGGCGATGCAGACTGGGGTGGTGGCGTGGTCAACCGTCAGGTTTGAAGGACGTGTTTTAAAAGGCAAGAATGCTAGTTCGTGTCAAGAGTTCATCGAGCGAAAGATATTAAGAATAAGTCACATGCAAAGTTCACTGATAGAAATTTGTTTGTAGTAACATTGAAAAATGAATTAAAACAATTTATCGGGTAAATATAATAATCAACCACCAAAGTAATTGACTATTCTTCAATAAATTTTAAGGGTACAACACGCAGGAAGGTAATTTAATTCTTGTCAGCATCACCAAACGGTTAAAAGGATACAGAAAAAAAACTTGATTATTTCCGGCAAAAGAAGAATTTGGAATTCGTGAGAGCCTGAGACGCGGTCAGTAGTTAGGCTTATTGCACCAATTCCGTTCCTGCCCCACTAGCGGATTAAATAGCAGCGATAAATACCAGCGTCCTGAACTGCCGGCACGTGCGCTAACCGAGAACTGATGCGTAAAGCTTGACTCTAAGTCCTATTCCAAATTAATCGTCATCGATGCTCCACTCATCGAAAGGCCTAGCAACTAAGCTAGCCGTTCATAGACGAAGAATTGAACGTCTACCAAGAGATGAAACTATATTACCAGTCAGAACGAAACACGTCCGCTTGGTGGGGATTATAACTGCTCTTTGATGTTACAGATCTAATCGCAAAAGGGCCAAATATAAGAATAAGGAACGTAAAAGTTAAATAAAAATATTCCGAACGACAATTAATAAAAGTAAGCTAATCTATAAGTAGAGTTGTGCCTGATTATTAGTACTTGCCTTCAGGTCGCTGCTCGTTCGCCTAAACAGCTAAGCATGAAGATGCACACAATATAAAATAGAAAAATCTCAAAAACCGAGTTTTGGCTTTACTTACTAGTCGTTTACAGCTCCAATTCATATATTCAAAGTAGGGCCCTTCAATTAGACGAGTTTAGTTAGGAATAAAGTAATTCTTATTCAGAACTTCTTTAGAGTTTAGTTTCTCCCATAACTTCAGTATACCAGAAGCCCACCAACAACGGCATCTACCTCGGGTCGCCTGCCGAAGACCACCACAGCCCTGGATGTAATGGACCATCATGATTCCTGCCTTCCGGAACGTAGCCTTCAACACGTAGCCGTCCGTATCTAGGCCGTGGGTCGAACCAGCCCTCGGTCGAACGGCCACTTGTCGAAGGACGATAAATTTTGGAATAGAACTATGCTGTCTGAAACCTAACCTCAGATGCGGTGAACGTAAAATTACGTAATTTAACGATGCCCGGAAGTCAGATTCGATCCGCGGCCTGGTCGTGCACGGCTGATTGGTGAATGTCCGGAGAGATCCAAGGCGTTCGATTCAGGGCTTATTGGTGCACAAAATTTGTGGTGCACGGCTGCGCTCCCATCTACCTCAACGCGCCAAGTGAATGCCCCCAAAAATATTAAGACAGCATCATCAAGGTATTAATATATCACACTTATAAAATATAGTCCACTTGTTAGTAATTTCACGCCAGCTTCCTCAAACTCAAACAAACTTTTATCAATAACGGTTACTCAAATTCACTTTTTCACAATATCCTGAACCAATACCTCGAAAAAAAAATCAGACAAAAAAAAGGGAGACCTAACAACTGATGCAAGAAAACACCGAACTCCCGCAAGTCCATCAAGTTTACAATCAAAATAAATATTCCTCCGCATACAAAACTGATGAACGAATCCTCAAGCATATAATCAGGAACAACGCCAAATGTGCAAACGACAAACACCGGTAACATCTGATAATTTACCACAAACGCCCATAAGCCTGAAAACAAAGAGCAACACAGCTCAAAAATTACAAAACCCTTGAGCAAACAATGGCGCATACAAATACATTGCTAAAGGTGCTTCAGCTTAAACACGGGGACAGTGCAGGTGGCAAGTAGATCCGGCAAACATCCGCCGTTTTGTGACTATCCGGCAAGTAAGCCTGTACACTAGGACAGTATAAGGCGCCGAAAAACTGCAGATATCTTCTCGTTCGCGCCCGCCAGCGCGTCGTTCGAAACCGTCGAGTGAGGTCTGTGAAAATGGATAGTGGGATCACTTTCAACAACTCGGGTCTGTACGTTGTTTTCACACTCTTTATTCTAGCCTTTAAAAATGCAACGTCAGGAAAAACTTAACCCCAACTAATAAGGTCTCGTTTCAGTTTCAAAATACTCGTTTATCTCTTCAGTTTGTTGAGGTAAGCATCATGGCAAACATTCCACATTATTTCATATTTTTTGGAATATCTCAAAGGACAATTGAATATCGTCTGAACTCCAATTAGTTGAGTTCTTCTTAGAACCATTCTCGTTCAAACAAGCCATGATTCACTTGACCCAAGATGCGTCACAAGAGCGGCATAGAAGCCTTCACCACGGCTGAATCGGCCCAACTGGCCGCCTCTCAGGCCGCCAAAGCAAACATGGGTGCTCCTCCCAGCCGCGTCTCGGCACATGCCACTGAAGCGGGTCGCCTGCTGAAGACCACCACTGCCCTAAATGTAATGGACCATCATGATTCCTGCCTTCCGGAACGTAGCCTACAACACATCTGGACAATCATATTGGCAGCCAAAAGCCACCATACAGAACAAATCAATTGAATTAAGACTAATCAGCCCTCAAGAGAAACAGCCGGCGATCGAATGGTCTAGCATCGTCCGCCGTACCGCGAAAAAATTCTGCACCACTCAGACGTAGCGCGCCGGAGCCTTGCAGCGGGTGTGATATCCGCACGATGCACGGCAGGTTTTATGCAAGGCAGGAAGAGGACAAAGCCGACTGGTCGCAGGCTGTTGCTCGCAAGTTCCAGTTCGAGCGGTGGTCAGGGTATGAAGTGATGCTTCGAAGCAACGTTCAGTGGTGGACGCCATTCGACTCTAGGCTATTCGAACTCGTGTCTTTGTGGTGTAGAGCTCAAAATATTCAAAGCAGAATGATGTCAAGGGTCGGCTACAGATAGCAAGTTCCAGTCACGGCTGATTAGTGGATGTCCGGAGAGATCCAAGGCGTATTGGTGCACAAAATTAGTGGTGCACGGCTGCGATCCCACTGAAGCAGCTGAACCCCTCTATACACGAGGTCAGTAGCGTGGACAGATCAAGCGGCGGATGAACTGGCGGCCAGTACTGTCCACGTGGCTGGGTGTGCAAGACCCACAACGTTTCGTATATTTGCGTGACTTCTACAACCATATCAGAAGACTCACAATGCAAATAGTTTTGCGAGACTCAAGAACTCGTGCAATGGACAACCACAACACCAAATTAACCCGAGAAGAACAGGGACAGAAAAAGAAATCCTCCGTCATGAACCAGACTTCAACAGACTACAAATAATGGAAGCATTCCTAATTCAGAGCAAAAATCCGCACCTAAATAACAAATCAACTGGATTTCAACTCAGTCTGAAACTTCAGAACTAGAACGACTGGACTCAGGACTGTACAGTGTACAAAAACCTTACTCATACTTCTTTCACTAGTTCAATTAGTCTCCTCCCTGCAGCCATCCTGGAAGCACCTCGTCTACTGAGCTGCTTGATTCTTATACCTGAAGATGCGAAAAACTGAGCGAAAGACTTCGCTGGATTTATAAACCTTTCATTTTTAGAAATTTTTAGAATAATTGACCCTACTATTGTACCCATTAATAGTCGGCTAAAGAAACTTAACTATAAAGAAGTTCTGAATAAAAATTAATTACTTTAAATAAGCTGGTCCAAATTTAGCATATAAAAACTTAGGAGGCACAGCCGTGGGCCGAAAATGTAACAATAAATTAGTTTTAGAGCTCAACCTCACGATGCAATACAAGTACGATAACAGCGCGCTAACCCATTAATGCCGAGCGGTTCCATTTGGAACCAGAGGGAAAAATGGATTCATATTAAAATTGAATGATCAAATAAATATACAAGTGTATGCATAGGTTTGATATACACCTTGTACTTAATTGTTCTGGCAACATTTGGTTCTGCTTCGCCGACTACTCCCTGTTCAGTTAACATTCCAAGATTATAAGAACCGGGTGTCAGGCAGGACGGCTTGATATCATTGCGGAGAAAGGTGAGTAATTTGTTCTAAAAATATATTAGTTATGAGTCAGATGTAGAATTTTATCGATAAAGTGAGTAATTTTAATGCTGTATATGGTTTTACGTGTTACCATATTTCTAAAGTCATTTAGATCGTGAAATATTTAGCCCGGTTCCTAATGGAACCAAGCCATAATTTTTCACATACGACGAAAAATGAATATTTAAACATATTTTTCATCTATTACCGTCACAAGTGCTAATAGTATCACAAGAAAACGAAGAAAATTTCAGAAAATAGTTCTCGGCATTAATGGGCTAATTGCTTAAAGTATACTTGCTCATAAGCAAGTAGTTCAGCATCCAACCTCACCTACTCACGTTGTCTCGTCCGATCGGGTTGGTTTTAACCCTTTAAAAGACAAGGGGGGCCATGCTGGGTTCCCAGAGAGTAATTTTCGATTGTGTCCAAACAGTAACAGCTTATTTACTCTTGATTTTTCTGGGCAGGGTGACCTAGTGGTTACAGTTCAGAGTACCGATATTGGAGCAGTGAATGGCCGGTTAAATCCCAGCTACCTACGACAGTTCTCGTCTGATCGGCGAAGTGACCAAGGGGTAGAACCTAGCAAAAATGGAGCAGTAAGTTGCGTGCACGAGCCCGCAACAAGTTGTGAATGTTCAGTGATATTAGGAATCAGCGACAGGTCTAATGACCTAGCCAAAGTTGACCCCGCTATGTGTATAGCATTTTTTTTGTCCATTAATATACATTTACTTTCCCTAAAAATTGTTGCTAGAACAGTTAAAATTAAAGATATGCTTGAATGGTTCTACGCAAAAAAGATACGAGGTTCTAGCGTTGGATAAACGATACATGGCATGTGCTCTTCCTAGTATAACAAGCAGCTTCGATTTTTTTTTTCGAAATTTGAGCTCTAAATTACAGTAAACGATCCATGATGGCATTACTCGTTATCCTAAACGAACATCGGACAAGAAGAATTGAGGAAAATGAAAGCGAAGGGATGGGGGTTAAAGTAGGAAAGTAGTTCAAACTCCTTCAAAATTGTAGTCACTGTAAATTGCAAGCATACAAAATTTAGTCAGAATACAGTGAAAAATTTTACCTAATACTGGTTCCTAAATTATCCAATACTTAATAAATTAAAAGATATTAGAAACGGTGAAGGAAGAATGAGTATAGATGTCTCAAAGGGAACATCCAGCGAGTTGTGAACGTGACATGAGCTGACTGGATCCGCACGCAAGCTATTCAGTTAAGAAAGACTCGTGACCAAATCAGCACAGGACTTGGATAATTTGCTGCGGCATCAACAGAGAGCTGATACCAGGATCGGCTCATTCAAATGTTGCCCAAGCATGGTTCGCTGTACAGCAGATTTCATAATCTCAAAATGCCTCTCCAAAATCTGGACTGTGTCCTTTAAGGACTTGTTCTTCTCTTCAAGTTGGGCGATTTCGTTCTGCAGTAAAGACACCATCCTCCTGCGCCGCTCTCGGTACTGCTTCGACCGCTGGTTGTCAAGCACCCTGTGGCGCACCCGCCGATCTTCTTCACTCATGCTCTCATATTCCGCCTTCGCCAGCCGCAAGCGCCGCTTCGAGTCCAAGCCCATGTTCGATACTATAACAGTGCCGCCAAGCCTGCTTCCTGACGTCATCGAATTTGGCTTAGTGCTGTTTAGCCTTGGAGGCATCGCAGAATTCTTACTCACTACATGCACGTAACGAGCAGAGGACTGCAACGCAAGACCTTGACCACATTCGATCAAAGTTGGAGACGTCTCGCAATCGTCGACGTGACCAGTTGGCATCTCTTGGTGGACGAGATTAACTCCATTTTCCAAATATACTCTGTCACCAAGAACATTACTGTTCAAAATAATTCCTTCGGGTTGGAAACTGTCACTCACTTCATACTTGATGACTTTTGATTCCTCTTCCATACCGTCACGGCTTTCCGTCAGAAACTCAATGGCAGGACCAGACAGTCTGTACTCATTTAAACTAATTTTTTCATCAACTGAGTTACTGGAGTTGGTATCACTAAAGCTGGACGGAGATGACCTGGAACTGTAAAAGGTCTCCGAAGTTTGCGGGTCATTCTCAATGATGTAAGTTACGGCATCAGCCAGTTGCAACAAGTTCATTTTCGGAGGCAAGCCTGCTTCTCCGGGAGTGCAATATCCATCCACAGACGTAGCGTCATACAATTGTTCTATTGACAATGGACGTTCTTTTTTAATGAAGAGACTCGTTTGCGTATCAGACTCCACCGACGACCGTCTTGTTGCCATTGACAGGTCCAGAGGCATGCATTCTTGAGGACGCGGGCCATCATCGGACAAACTGCGCTGAATTTCAGTCCGTATTCCCACATGATTCTCGGAAAACAAGTTAGCCTGACTTGCTGATACAGGACGACGTTCAGTATCGATTGCCGGATAGTCTAAAACTTGATCGTCGGTACATTCAGTTTTGACACGACTAACAATCTCGTAGCTTTCGTTACGCCTGCAGCGTTCACGAAGGCTAGAAGAACCACTATCCACTTTTTTCTCGAAGCAGATAATATGCGGCCTAACAACACCGGCGTGGTCGCTCCAAACATCTGACACACGATCAGCAGATCGACTGCCTCCTTCAATTATCTTGTTATTTTTTACCAGGCCAAAACCCCGATCAGTTTCACAATGAGTCACGGCATAAACCAACTGCTCTTCACAGGCCAGATCGTTTGGACGGATTTCTACTCTATTCGATGGGAAGTATTTCTTACTAAAATATCGCGGTGGTGCCGAAACCTCAATGGTGGAACTAGACGAAACCAGATATTCATGAACATCAGAGGAGTGCGCCGACTTCTCCTGCCACACAAGAGGAGAACTCGCGGCTTTTTGCAGTGCTGAGTGGCTTCTAAAGGAATCCGTTGAGTGAGATCGCTCACCCACCAGAGCTTTATAGAGCGCACTGTTTTCATTAGTCTTGTTCATCTGAAAAAGTAGGACTAAATTAATACATGCACAAATTGGCCAAAAAGGACCCTTCTTAATTTCACATACGTACCATGCGGTCATTTGGTCATCACTCTCTTGACCTTGAATGAAACAACTGCCAAACCGACTGTCTTGTGTCAACCCTAAATGACTTGCAATTTCAAACAGAAATCTTAATTGACTCAATATTACTTATGAATTAGCAATAATCCTATCTTAATGTGTCCGCTCAGTTCGATTGCTGAACCTGTTAGTGAAGAAAGGTGCTGCTCTGTGTGATGCATCTTCACCAGCCAAAGTGCGGGGTATGATTGTATTGGTAGCATTTTTTGTTAGTTAGGTGAAGCCAGATAAAGCTCTTGGGAAAGACAGATTTAACAACAACGTATTAATGTATATTTAATCTAAACCATCATAAAAACGAGATTTTTTTTTCAAGAGTAACGTATCATGAGACAGTAGTATTTATTACGAGAAGAACAAATGATAAATTCCTGCATATTTAGTTGCATCATCCATGAGAAGATATGACAACTGAAGAGCAAAGGTTAGCAAGATACACTAAAGCCAACTTAAATGCTGCCAACATGCCAAGGGAGCCATGCTGGGTTCCCAGCGAATAATTTTTGATTGTATCCTAACAGTAACAGTAACCAGGTAACTACAACGCTCTGCTCTTATTAGGAGAGAATAAGTAGCGATAGCCGAGTCAGCAACCACAACAAAAGATAAGGAAATGGATATTTATTATAAGAAGAAACAAACTGACTGCTAATTGATATCCTCCTTAATTTCAGGATTTGAAATGTATAATTTGAAAAAAAAGTTTAAAGATTCAAATCTGATCAATAGCTAGGTTGAAGTGAAGGCAAATAAAATCTATAATGAATGAAAGAATCTAAGTTTATGGCTAACCAGCACATTAACTCAACTCAATACAAGTTAATTTTAACTCAATATTATCAACTAAAATTTTTTCATAAAAATATTATTTTTGGGCATGCTTGAGCCATTTTTGTGAACTCTGCACCAGCTTAACCACTTCCAAGAATTTTTTGCTTCTTCACACTAATTATTTTATTTTAGTGCTATATATTTTTGACTGTATGGTTATGAAAACAGTTTTTTATTATTTCCTATTCCCAGTTTTGTGGTGGACTTTCTATTTTGAAAATACCTTTCTTGGCAGCAAAAATGAGTCAATTGGTTTTCCAACAAACCATTTTTTCTTACTTTAACTGTAAAATTTTCTAAAAAAATCAAGATAAAAGAAATGAAAACATATTTTATGTTTAGTTTTTATTACAATTGTTACCAAATATCCAGAAATAATTTAATATGCATAAAATATGAAATCTGGATGCAAACAACACTCTTCAAAAAACAATAGCTGTTGGAGCAAGTCAAGTCACAAAATCATTCAACTATCATCTTTCACAAATTGAATGGCTTACAAAGGCCTAAAATTAACAAGTATAAACGGATGTAGCAGGTCTTTGAAGGCAAAATTTGAAATGAGCTAACTTTTCAACTAAAAAAAATGTTTTATGAAAACATGAGTAAACATTTCTGCTGGAGAATGGTTAATACTAGAAGTATGATAAACAAGAAAATGAAGGTTCAAGTTTACCACAAAGACAATAGTATTCACAGGCCGGCAGGGTGGCAGTATTTATGAAAAGTGAAGCAGGGCTATGAAGTATGGTGGAACTTTAAATATTTCTTGTATCATTAATGGGTTTGCCAGAGACCTTAAGAAGGTTAGTCAAATTTTGGCCGCGAAAAATGCATCTGTTCTGACAATATATGATGCCACACTTTAAACTAGAAAGTGGAATAATAGCCTCACACCCACCATTAAGCCAAGGCAAGATGATGGTACTTCCAACAGTTCCACACTCTGAAAAACAGAATACAATACATTAATAAAGAACACCAACTTTAAAAGTTTGGCCTAAAATACAAGCAATGAATTACATATTTTGAACGCTTAAATAGCATTACTAGATGCAGTCTGGCAGTTAAAACCCTCGACTTATTACCATGTTAGTCTTGGATGATTGCAAATGCACAAGCTCACTGCAAATGCCAGGCATGACATTTGTTTGGGCTGTGTGCTCTTTATGGGGCTTCTCAAATAAGAAAACAAGGAACTTGTGGATACAACTTAATTAATGAATGATGCATTTTTCCAACATGACTATACCAATGATCTATTTCTGTGAGAATTGAATCAAGTGGTACTCAAGTCTCTAATTATTATCATGTAACATAATCCATACAGAAAGCAGTCATTATGATTTCTCTTGATAATAACTCTGAGTAATGCTTGAAGTCTCTCAAACAAGTGAGGTAACTGCAAGTTCATGATTTCGTTAGGAAAAAATTTACACTGAACAGTTTTATTATTTTGGAACACTAAGTAAAATGCTGGCAGTTTAGCCCCCTCCCCTCCTCCATCAAACAAGCACAATTAGAAATTTTAGAATAAACAAAAATGACACAAAAATTCACAATAATACTATATGTTTTCAAAGTACATTCTGATTTCACTTTATCATCATTGGAATGGCGCTGCCCCACCAGATTCTTTGCCAGATGCTTCATTGCCATTGGTTAATCCACTTGACAGTCCTAAATAAGCTCTTTGTACATACTTTGCCAGTGCAGGTGTCACTAGATGGACAATATGGCTCATTTAAGGCTCCTATTGGAAAAATTATGCATTTTACTGAAATTTTCTGGCTCCAAAATCCTTCATTCCAAGTGAATTTACTATCTATAAATCTGATGTCTCCTTTTCTTGTTAATTCAAATTCTTGCAGCTTGGTATCAGAATTTTACTCCAAGAATAATGATTCATATATTCAAGATCTATCTAGCCTGGTAACTTGATCAGTTCCAAAATATTTGATAAATACAAACAAAAGGCTAAAATATCTTTGTATTTTTTAACAATAAACAATATAATATGTGCACTTGTTTATCTGCACATGGTGATTCATGGAAACTTCCTGTTTTGGATTTGGCACCCAGCAGCCAGATGTTATAGGAAAAGGGTGGGGAGTATTTCATATGAAAGGCAAGGTCATGAAGTTTTGTATCCTGCCTAGTCAGTTACCACTGTGCATTGGACAAGTGAGCAGCATGCACTTTCTGTTGAGGCCTACTTTTCTCCATTCCACTGTCACAAGCATTCAGTACTTGGTTCCATATTTATATTTCAGTTTGGTTTCCTGATCAGAAATTGAATGTTTTGTGAATGAACATGTTTAGGGCAAATCATCAATCAATTGTTCAAAATGGCTGTCCAAGGACCCTCATTTGAAGAATAACATACATCAAGCCACTGCCAACATACCTGTCAATAAGCTTCATCAAGTTTAATTGAACTTCAAAAATTGACTAACTGAATGCATTGACCATGGGGCTATCATTCCTTCAATTTAATCTTTAAAACCGATAAAAAAATTCAGGTAATGTCATTTCAATAAAATTTATACCATAATGATATCTTTAATAAAAAAATTTTTATTGAGCTTTCAAATCAGAAAGTTTTCATGAATCACCCTGTCCATGTAACCCATGAATTCCATGCTGCTTGGTGGTCTTGATGTAATAATAAAGGTTCCAGACATGGTGGATCAATGTTTTCATTGATGTCATCATGGTTGCAGTTGGAATGGAATTCTGGAAGTGGTAGTACATATCTTAAAC
Source organism: Hyalella azteca (assembly GCF_000764305.2). Lineage (NCBI taxonomy): Eukaryota > Metazoa > Arthropoda > Malacostraca > Amphipoda > Hyalellidae > Hyalella > Hyalella azteca. The sequence continues at coordinate 194,847 of NW_025941052.1, forward strand.
TTTAATCCAGCTGGCCAGTACCAATTGCTTGATTGAAAAAGTAAACTACTAAGCTGAGATCAAATTCCAGCCCTGAAATCCAGCCTTATAAATTATGGTGGGTGGGTGGACACCATAGTGGGTAACTAAGGACATGCATCAATGCACAGAATGATATAGATCTACTCTGTGAGCTGCAAATAAAGCTTTTCCACCATTTTTTGAGGCACAAGTCACAAGATTCATGCCCAATGAATTACCTCCCGTCCAATTGTTAACACATGCACCATCTAACCACCTTATTCCTAATTGATTGGAAACCTGTCACTTTGGAGCAGAGATTTCAGTAATAAGCAGGAAAATTTCAATATTATTGATGTGCAAGTGGTTTAGCTATCTAACTACAATTAACCTCATTCACACAAAATCCCATCAAATGGGGTAATGAGGGACTATTTTTTTTTCATTGACTATTTTTTAGTACGAGACATTCCATAAAAAAGTTTAGGCTCACTTTAAAGGTATTTTCAATTGATATTGTATGACATCTCTGAAAAAAATTCCATAAGGTATTCGCAAGATGCCATAGGCAAAAACGTGTCCCAAATTACCCCTGGGAACGGGGTAATCTGGGAGACTTGAAATAAAACTTAATTTATAATGTTTGAATCATGCAGAGGGTACTCATCCATTACTAACAGTACTCTGAAGTCCTCCTCTATATTTATAGATGTAGAATAAATGATGTTTTCTGTGATTTGCACTTGTTTTTCTGTTATTGATAATATTCCCATATTTATTTATCATTAACTATTTATCCCATTCTATATCTGCCTAACACTCTTAAGGGGGGCGTCTACCCTCCAGAAAAACTTCCACATTTACTAACGGATCTTTCAGTAACTTCTTTCTGTAAAGCAGATTTTGTTTGTATGATTTTTCGGAAAAATTAATAGAAAACGTGAAATTCATAGAAAATGGACAAAAAGGGGGTGCATTAAAATCTATCTCCTCCTACAGTTTTCAAGCTTATATCTCCTCCTACAGTTTTCAAGCTACAGCATTGAAAGATATACCATTCGATTTGTAAAGACTGATACCAATCGAGTAATAAGCCAGATTTTTTATTTTTGCCTTAGTTTTTTTACACACATTTTTCTGTTTTCTTCAGATTCTCCCCCCTCCCTCCCCCCCCCATTTTGAATAGATACAGAGCACAAGTATGTGGGACAAGACAGGCAAAGAGACACAGAAAAAGTGTCATGCATGCCTCACCTTGCGTCCAGGTTGTAGATTTTCCCCCCTTCCCCCCCAATTTGAATCCAAACTATGCACAAATCTAAAAAAAGGCTTCATTACTCGATAGGTGTGGTCTTTACAAATCGAATGGTATATGTCGCATTGCTGTAGCTTCAAAACTGTAGGAGGAGATAGGTTTGCCGTGAAAATAAGTGTGAATGTTCAGGAGAGCGCGACAAAGTCCTGCGCGCATTGCAATAGGCACTCAATGTAGCAAGGATACAAAACTAAACCTTACTGGAGCTTGATTCCAGTCCAGGATGGTGGGAGCAACTGCATGCACACCTCCTCATACGACGCCAGGCGGGTAACTAAGGTGCACCTCAAGACACTATTTAAAGTGCTGGCATTGAATTTCCTCCTATTCTATTTGTTAAAGAACTCCATCACCCCCCTCCCTTTCATGATCTGCCGTGAGCGCATAAATCAACGTACAGAGATGGGAATGGTACCGTTGGATAGGGCAATATGTCAGCTTTAAGATGAGACTTAAAACCGGAAAAGCCAAATCCAAAAACTTTAGGGAAGACGCCCTCCTTACCCCCTCCCCCAAAAAAAATTCCATGCCATTGACAACAACCTTGTGCACTGCAAGCTTCATATCAGCTGCTTTATAGAATTTCCTCTGTAACCTTATGGTACTGGGCTTGTAATTTTGCATCATTTTAATTGGTACAAGCGAATTGATTCACTATAATGAAAAAAAATATATTGTAAAAAGCATAACTGTAACAGAAAGGAACATTTTAGTGACAACCATCACATTTTTTGGAGGAATAAATCATAGTTTTGATTAATTACTTTTCATTCTATCATTCCTATGTTACCCAGTGCACAATTCTATATATGACACTCTATGCACAATTTGGCGATGCCCAATGATGCATAAATTGCATTAATTTTTCTGTCAAGTGAAACTTTTTCACTGAGAGAAGTAAACTTAATCAAAATTCTTTGTCATTAACCAATTTTTTTGTTGTCCATAGCCTTTGCAAACCAAAGTTCTACTGTAAATGCATTTTTAGGGGTGTCCCATAACCTGTATTACTCCAGGGGGATGTCCTGTAATATCCTGTCTTGTGGAAACAGCCAACATCTTGTTTTGGATTGAGGTGCATAAATTCCGTCAATAATGTTTTAAAGCCAAGAACTGTCTGCAATTTTTTCAAGTGAAATTTTCAAGTATGACAAATTTTTTTTACTACAGACTTTGGCAGAAGTACTTTTTTAAAACATATAATTTTTATATATTTTTTTCATGAATTTTTTAGAGCTAGTAAATGCATGATTTCTTAACTTCCTTTTTGCTACATAGCCACCACACTCAGGATGATGCATGTTTTCGGTGAATTTTCCCGCACATTTTCACTTTTTTTAAGCTATTAAAGTGCGTACAGTTGGCGCAATGTAATGAAAATAAATTCTCTTTGCGCACGTGTTCGCGCAATCCCGGCCATCAATTCTACGTCGCGCTGCCGCGCACGAGCAGTTTGTGGAGGAACAGACGTAATACTCACATTACTCAGTACAGTATGCCTTGAATTATCTTACCATAATATATGATTTTTCTTGATACGGAAATTTGGTGAATGAGAAATCTAGAACTTTATTTTAGAAGAAATTTTTTCCAAAGTCATATGGCAACACTGATCACTGAACACCATCTGTTTACATTTCGTATATATAATAGCCGCAGCCGCAGTTTATGATTACCGTACGTTCCGTATCCGACAAGGCGGACAAGCAGAAGAGTCAGAAGTAATCCGGACATGTCTTACATTTTATTATTGTCAGTTCGACTCGTGTAGTCAATTATACTGTCAATATACTCGCGTATATTGTCAACTAAAATAGTAAACTATTTTAGCTTTCTAAAGTACGGCGCACGGCGCATTTTTTTACCAGCATAGTACGGCGCACCGCGCAGGTCGTAAAAATGACAAAATAAATTCCCGCGCACCTGGCACATCTTCCTGACCATGGCATAGCCATAGGTATGAAAAATGTTGAAGTTTCCACCACTATTGTTAATTTTGCAATATTTTAATTATTTTGGAGCTATAAAATTTTTACAACATGATGGAGAACAGTCCCGATTTACCCTACCCATCTCTTATTACACTATTAGACATCTGACCATCTGACAGTACCAAGTGTAATTTGCTGCAAAATTATAAAAAAGTTCAATAGTTTCTATTTTCAAGATATACCTAATTATATTTTTAATTTCATTGGAATAAGTATAAATGAGTTTTTACATGAAAAATATCATTTACACTTCTGAAATGTGAGTCACAAATTGAAAATTATGTGACTCAACTTCTCACATTGCATGTGAACAAAAAGTTTCCGGGTCATTTGTCAACAAAATATCAATTATTATATTTATTCCCACAAGAAAGCGCTGAGCAACACATGCGTGTTTGATACTTGATAAAATCTACTTCCACAAATCGATGCGCCAGCTAAGCGGTGTATGTTATGTGGGATGGGAACAAAGTTTTCAGACTTCAGTAACGAGTTCATCATCATGATCATGCGCTAATGGTCGGAGAGGATTTATTTTTCCCATTTACAGATTACATAAATATAAATCAAGTTTAATATTCAAGGGCAATTTGGAAAATTACTGAAGAAAACTTCTAACACCCCGGCTATACACGACCTTGATGAGTAGCCAGCACCCGGTTTGAGGAAAGGTGAATCAACTCTGCCGCAACGGCCACGCGCCTTCCTACGCTGGGGCAATCGTTCGCCATAGCTGAATGTAACACGATGCAAGATTCACCACGATAGCAAATATATAGATAATTTCAAAAACATCCGTGTATGGTTCTTACACGTGCGTAGGGATGACAATTATCAATCCTAGAGATAATACACTTACCAAAAAAGAAGAAAAACAAGGCACGCAACCCACACGTACGAACTACACCGCGGCTAGAAGCAAGCTGCGTCTCGGCAGCCGCTGCTGATTGCCAGTTCAATTTGCAACCCGTTCACGTAAAATTACAACACGATATTTGGAGTACCGGGTGAAATGACTAGGGCACTCTGTAAAAGACGAGTATACATAATACATGATCTCAGATCGATGCATATTATTCATATTACAGTTACAATGATACATTACAGTTAAACGACTTTACATTTCGGAAATGGTGGTTTGTCTCAGAAACAGAGACAGTCAGACAGTGATGCAATAGATTACAAATCACGAAAAACATGCCTGAAATGCAAATAACTTTTTTGGGGGCCTTTAGAAGTGCATATCATGTCTATATTTATTTCAAACTTTGGCGGTGTGCAAAAGTTTCACATGAACTTTTAATAAATGAACATGGATTAATTAAACGTTCACTTAACGAAATTAGCATGATGCAACAGACTACTTTTATCAACGACCATGGCATTGCATCACATTCCTCGAAAAAGAATACGTTTCACAAAGAAGTCGATTAAATAAAAAAATCAGATGAAATTTTTGCTCAAGAACTTACGCAGAAAATTCAAAGTTCTTAAAGGAAAGTTCATATCATGAACATGAGATCCTCACTTTCATTCCGTTGAAGCCGACATCGCGGACACCTGAAAGTTCGGGCACTGCCAACACGAAAAGATTTTTTCAATTAATGAACCATATATTGGGCAAACGTTCAACAAAAGTATCAAAATTACTAACTATCAGGTCAGTAACTTTGTTATTAATGTTGAATTAATTCTTATGTGATAAGGTGACGCTACCCTAACATTCGCGTCAAAATGTTGCATTCACATTCACCGCATTTCGTTGACTGAACTTCATTTGACTCATGAAATTCATCGAAGAGTAAACTCAATGATTTGTAAATGATATTGGCTTTTGTTTATAAAATTTTAGTATCTAAATAAAATAGCATTAACAAAAACGAAGGTGAAAGAACTGGGCACTCTCGGTTTATCCATGTGCTTACTGCGTGGTCAAAGCCTGTTTTAGCGTTGAGGGTGTATCAATTTCGCATCGCGGGCAAGAAGATATGTTACAGTCGAATAGGCATGGAAAGTGGCAAAAAAAAAATTATCTCAAGTAATAATAAATAAATACGTATACAAATATAGACAACAGCATTTTTCATTGTCGCACATAATTTTTCATATTTTTTCACATCATCGTACCAATAGAAGATTTTGTCAATTTTATTATTTTATTAACATAATTTTCTATCAAAGATTCTTCGTCGTTCCTCAAATGGCAAAAAAAAAAACTTATTGTCATCTTATGTTGGTGAGGAACTAAGAAAGGATGATCATATCAACATAATCGAAGAAGCAAGAAGCAGAGGTCGCCAACACGACAGATCTTTAATTCAATCCAATGGAACTAAAAAAAGGAAATGCAAGTAATCCTGATTCTACTGAGACATGTACACCTAACTACTGCAGTCACTCGCTACGAGCTTTATGGTGGGACGCTCAAGAACAAGGCTTCTTCCGTACGATTCAATAACAAAAATATGCTGTAAATTTACGATTAACGCATTAAATGTCTTTGGGCAAGCAAAACATAAATCCATCTATTGACTCGACTCTAGCTACTGCACATTGTGTAATAGTCAACCATTGAAACGAGTGAGGCATGGAAGTGTTGGACTTGCATCATGTTACCGACAGATACGGAGATAGTCGCTTATCGTCCGACGCTCTCTCTATTTACATCATCTTCCGTTCGGTGATTGCGGTCTCGAACTCACAACTCACTGATTCAAATTCTGCTGTGCTTAACCGCCCGGCCTCCTTGCCGATTCCGACCAAAAACTGGCGCACAGAGCTGCATGGGATCGAACCCGCGCGAACCCGCCAATCTTGGTACTCTGAACTGTAACCACTGGGCCACCCAATCCACGCAATACAATCATCCTTAAAAACGTGACGAGGCCTCGTATGCCTACTAATTTACAATATATATAAACTACAGATCTCATACGAGCAATAGTCTCTGAACATAGCGTCATTGACAGTTTAGCGTCAGACATCAGTATACAAATGATAATTGACGTGCCATTTAACAAGAATACTTGACCACCTCATCAGTAAGCCGGCATATACGTATTTTTTAGTTTCATCCCCAAGTTTCTCAGTTAATATTCGAGAGCAGCGTCCGCATGGCCATTAGAAATTTTATACTTCTATAAGCTCGGACAATAATGCCAACTTCTGTAGCACTTCCGAAACTTAACGATTGTTCATTTTGAGCAAATTGCCTACACTATGTTAAAGCATTACTTTTTTAACATTGTATCACGCAATATTATTATTAAAACGCAGGTTTTATAAATAAAAGTATCAAAGTGGAATTATAAATATTGTTGGAAAATTTGGGACTTTAAAAAAGACGTTTTCACCGAAGAAGACCTGAAGGGCAGTCATCAGTCGTCCCTGAGGTGTAGGAGATGGATGTTGCACTTCTCAATTGAAAGGCTACTGCATTGTATTCAGGCTTATTGATTGCATCATGTTAGGTGTAATGCAACACGAATAAAGACTTAAGGGATCAATCAACTTTTTCCGCAACAAATGATATCTCGTCCGACACTGTGTGGTCACCACCGCTGCACCACACTGTGGTGCAGCTTTCTGCGACTGCCACAAGAGTTTTTGCGTCACCATCACTGGCAATTACAGTCACCATTAGAACGATTGCATATTTTAAGAAGTACTCAGTTTTAGTAGCGAATTATTAGTTGGGAGCATTTATTTACACACAAAAGTGAGCTTATAAATTATAACCTTGAGGCCTCGAAACTGTTGTCACGTGCCCAACGGCAACGAGAGCCCGTAAATAGAAAGACACCGTCAAAAAGTTTACAATAATTTTACCCAGACACGAGTTCTGCAACGCATAATTGCGGTGCTATGTTATAGTTGCTTGTCGTCAATTATTATGCAGAGTATTTAGTCAAAAGATGTATTTCACGATTATCATCACTGAGGAGATTAAATTACATACAAGCCAGGGTAAATATTGAAGGGTTTGAGTAAACTTCACGATGTCACACACTAGACGGTGGTAAAATTAAATAATTTCAGTTTTACAGTCACATTCTTAATTTTTAAAATTTTATTTTGTTGATGATTAAAATTAGATTGCGGGACGAGATATTAAGTATGCAACAGCATTAGGTGCTGGCTATTTAGTCAGATAACTGTTGTCACGTGCCCAACGGCAACGAGAGCCCGTGAATAGAAAGACACCGTCGAAAAGTTTACAATAATTTTACCCAGACACGAGTTCTGCAACGCATAATTGCGGTGCTATGTTATAGTTGCTTGTCGTCAATTATTATGCAGTGTATTTAGTCAAAAGATGTATTTCACGATTATCATCACTGAGGAGATTAAATTACATACAAGCCAGGGTAAATATTGAAGGGTTTGAGTAAACTTCACGATGTCACACACTAGACGGTGGTAAAATAAAATAATTTCAGTTTTACAGTCACATTCTTAATTTTTAAAATTTTATTTTGTTGATGATTAAAATTAGATTGCGGGACGAGATATTAAGTATGCAACAGCATTAGGTGCTGGCTATTTAGTCAGATCACATGCTTAATTTTTTGCAGTAGAGTCATGACAATTTTGAAGGAAATAATGATGTAAATACCCGTAGAAAAATGTAAGCCGTATGTTCATAGTGATGTGCTGCATCTGTTCAGAATTGTATGTTCGAATTTTTAATTGGTGTTATTATTAAAGAGATGCCTTTTAATTGTAATCAAAATGCAGTTAATTTATGTAACATAGAGTATTCGTGCACTATTGATATTTTTAATGCAGCTTGGAGGATGTGCGTGATCACAATAATAATTTTATTTTAGGTAGTCAGGTAACAATACAAAATTTTTGACATACGGTTTAGGATTATGTGATAATTCTTCTCTATAGACGGAAGGTTCTGGACGTACACATACGTAAATAACAATCGTTTTCTGTGTACAATTTTAATTTGAACATAAAATTTTAACGCAGGAAATAAGCGTGAATAATTTATATCTTATGAGGAAACCTGGGTAATTAATTAAAGCCGTTAACTAACTGACGTCAGCACAGAGGGGGAGATGGCGGCCGTAGCGCTTCTCGGTCTTCCTGGGGGCAAGAGCTAGGAGCTGCTAATGCGATTTAACTTCTTTATGCTCGCTGTTATGTGAGCCCAAGTCAGTCCCGCTCCAACCTTCAGAACGAACTCACCTCTGTTGTCTCAGTTTAACACGGTTGATCACAATACATCCTTCATAGAGACTATTATGTTCTCTGAGCAATGTTTTGCCGCTCTGGACATAAGGACGAGATCTGACACCGGAAATTCCATCGATGCATTTGTGCAAGATTTTTCTAATTTCACTGACGATGTTAGCTTTGCGGATGTCGTACTCCAACCAGACCCCAATCCACCATTGCTGTCTTGGTTTAGTGCCTATTACCTTCTCCATAATGTGGCTCTGCTAGACAGTGTCTTGTTCCTGTTGACGATCTTCGTCCCACGGAAGATGTCCCTGCAGCCACACTTAATTTCCTTTCCAACATTTCGCTCAGCTTTAGCATGCATTGAAAAAATCGAGTTTTTCTTCAAAGAGTTATTGAAGGCTTTGATTGGTGTTTTCTTAATCATCGTCTGTCTGCCAATAGTTGTAACGTCTGTGGTTATTTTTGGCACCGCAGTTCGCATCATCGAGAAGCGACTGGAGTCTAGGTATGGAAAAACGGCATCCAAAGCTGCAGCTCTTGATTCTATTTGGGGATCTGAGACTCCGAAAAGCCGTCCTTTCATCACCGTGTTCATGATTCTTACAGGGAAGCCATCAATAAACAAAATACGTGCTCTGATTCAATCACGCGTTTTGGATCGCAAGGAATCGAACGGATGTCCGACATACCGTAAGTTTAGGCAGCTGCTCACCATTGAATATGGCTATTTCATCTGGAAAGACGCTCCCAAATTCGACATAAGAAAGCACATCTATGTCTGGAACGATCCTCGTAAGTTCACAAAAGACGTGAATTCTGACAAGCAAATGAACGAGGAACAGAAATGCAGAGCCGCCGAAGCTGTTGCCCTTCATTATATAAACTATTATGGATGCCAGAAAATGAACGAAAATCGACCTAAATGGGAAATCGTCTTGCTTCACAGTAACGCAAGTCCGGATGGCAAGTAAGTACTGCCATCTTACAAGCGTGCTCGTTTCGAAAATCTTCGATAGGTCAACACCAGGAACATAAAAGATCACTTAAAAAACGCAGAACAGTCCTAAATTGCATTTACACTTCTTGAGTGCATATTTCACACGGATCAATTTCCAAACGGAAATAAAGGCAGCCTACGTCGCTTTGTGTAACAGGTACAGTGTAGTGGTGAGGCTTCATCACTCGATCGCCGACGGGGTGAGTCTCATGAGGCTCGTCACAGAGTCGCTGGTTGACGAATCGGAGCGAGCGTTGCTTAGCACCACACTTCGGCCGCGTCAAAAAGTGGGGTGAGTTTCTCGCGCAGTTATTCTTTTGTTCGAATATACGTTTTTATATGTAAGTGTCAACGTATGTCGGCACGTACCATTATTTGGGGCTGTTATAACAAACAAGACTACAATTTTCAGGTATTATCCAATCAACTAGAAATAACGTTACTTATTACACATTAGTAAATGTGAATTAGGTCGTGAATAAAGGGAGAACAGCAATAAAATTGAACTCTGCACGGGGTCCAGATATGATATGACTGCACGGGGTCCAGTCATATGGACCCCAAGTTATAACGTCTTAAATTAACATCTATGTAATTTTATTCAGATCAGGCATTCATTTTGAGAGTGAATCGTGTAGGTCACTGGAAGTGAATTCCCAGATAAGTCTTATGAAACTTGAATTTATTTTGACCAACGAACGTGAAACTTTCAGGTAAGAATCTATTACAGTACGTTCCTATTGATTCTAATAAGAAATTTGTTAGATTGCTCTAACATTAACCACAATACATTTGACGTTGTTCTTGACAAGCGTTAATTATCAAATAATTCAAAACAGCGTAACGTTATCGATCAAGATCACGTGATTGGATTCGACACAAAAACTCATAACTTAAAATTTTACAACGAGCCATGGCCTATAAGTTTTAATTTCGAGCAGAGCTCTGGATGTCATGTGGTCGGCATGCATGATGCCCCAGGAGCTGCTGAAGGCGCTCTGTAACTTCGACAAGAACCCTCTGTACGGACGACCACTGACAGGCACCAAGGTTTGATATGAGGAATTTAAGCAAGTAAAGTAAGTAATGTAAGTAAGTAAAAGTATGTAAAGTCTTGATCGCTAGCGAGAAATATTGAATTTTACGATTGCAATTTTGAGATGCGGCAGTGCTAGATAAAAATTATATGTATCAAACGTTAAATGAACATAACAGCGCGAAAGAATTTACCAGTTAAAAATCAGAAGAAAAAAATTTAACGCAAGCTCCAAGAGTCGCTTGAAAAAATTAAATATAAAATATAATTTGAAATCAACGCTGCAAGTCCATCGATGTAAACTTGTATATCAAACCGAGTCACGAAATCATAAAAAAATAAAACTGACCAACAAGATCCTAAGTTGGTGGCAATGATGAAGATTTGATTTAAGAACAAAAGAAGACCTGGAAAAATAACGTTAAGCTATCGCACTGCAAATCGATATATTTATGCAGTGTGATAGCTTGATGAAGGTTTCTAGATATTCTTTTGTCAGTAACATTTGCTACTGAGCGGCTGCAAGATATCACTGCGATCGATAGCTTGAATACCAAACCCACTAGCTTTGCTGTCGATCCAAATTTAAGAGACAGGAATAAAATCTTTCTTTTCCCAAATCAATGTTCGTACTGATAGCAAAAACCACCAATTTTTGTGCGTATCTTCACTACACAGCGTCCGCAGACTAGGAAAGATTTCCTGCTAGGTAGCGGTGTTCACCGTAGCTCTCTTGCAACGTCATCACCGTGGCTCACTTGCACGAGGCGTGGCTCACGTAAATTGCACGTTTGTCGGCGATGTGTACGAGGAAGGGGATAGGGCTGTTCCATGGTTGACTAGGGGCTGTTCGATATGTCACTGCTCCAATGATAAGCGCTCATCCGCGCCTCGCTTCATTCCCTTCCGATCTGTCGCTGAGGAAGTTGTGGATCCACGCCAATAAATTGTAGAAGTCTTATGTTTTTGAACAGCTCTCTATGATCAACTTTATCGAAAGACTTCAAAAAGTACTTAAGCAAATCCAAACACACCTCGTCCACTCCTGTTCGCTACTCCAAGTTGCCAGAATTTGTCAAACTGTGGTCTGATTATGAAGTGGTCTGATGAAGCAGTGGTCTGATGATGCAGAAGTCTGATGATGCAGTGGTCTGATGATGCAGTGGTCTGATGAAGCAGTGGTATGGTGCATTGAAGTGATTGGCGCGTTATATATAGTCTGATGGTGCAGTTGTGCAGTGGCGTCATAAATAAGTGACTTGTATAAAAAAGATTATTTCTACCCATCATTCCTTTCTTAGGTCATCCTGTTCTAGATTTTCAGAGACAAGAAAGATTTTATTAGGAAATAATATTGTAATAGTAGTATCCGTGTTGATAAGAGAAGAATAGCATGTCTGTCCCAGATTCTATTAATCGCATAATTTTTACAGCTAGCTGAAAAACCTGTTTTACTAGTAAGTTGTGGGGTCTCGAGCCCACAACTCACTGTTCCAATCATGGTGTTCTGAACTTCAACTAATTGGACAGGTAAACGTTAATAGGTGAACAATTACAAGTTGAGCAAGCAATGACCCAATCCAATTATTTTAATATAGCATAATATGAACTTAGTAACAATCATTTTTTCTTTTTCATTCAAGCTTTCCCTGTTTCAAATGTGCACGACCGCCTGTTTCAAGATTTGGACAGATAGAAAATTCCTAGTTTTAGAGAAGTATTTAGCTATTTCTATTACATTCCAATTCATGATTACGATCGTCATGACTTCAAGTTGCAGAAATTAAGAAAATAATAATGCTATCGCACAACGGCGAGACTCAATGATTTTTACAACACTTCTCTTTAACTTCACTTCATGTTCGTCTGTCTGTCTGCTACAAATCTTGTAATCAAAATTTAATACACTTCTACTTATCCTATCGATCTGAAATTTTGCACACTTGTGTAAAGTTGGAGACAATGCATGAATCAAATGTCAAAATAAATATGCTTAGAAATGAAAAAAAAAATTCTCTTCAATATTAAAAAAATTGAAAAAATAATTTTGTCAGCTACAAATCTTATAACTGATATTTGACACACTTTTACCTGTCTAATTGATCTGAAATTTTGCATACTTGTGTGAAATCAGAGGCAATGCACGAATCAATTGACAGAATAAATGATTTTGAAAAAAATTTATATATTGAAAAAATTTATATATATTTAAAAAATTGAAAAGGTAATTTTTTTTAATTTTCGAAAATTAGATGAGAAATTCATTCTACATCTGTAAGATTGGAGATACTGTATTCTTTGGAAGTGTTGTCTTTAAAAAGTAGTTAATAAACGTATGTTATTAGATATTTTCTACGTTTTAGAATAAGTGCAATAACAGTGAGCCGCACGGCGATCGTGATCCCAGGCTTGAAGTTCTTCCGTATGAATCTTTGGGTTAGAATTAATCACAGAATAGCATACGGTCGTTATGTAATATGTACTAACTGTGTTTAGAGCAAGTTTTCCCCGCACTCGGCTCAGATGTACTTCATGTCACGCCCCGTGTCGCTGGATGCAGTGAGGCAGGTGCGCATGGCGGCGAGCTGCACCGTCAACGACGTCCTCATGAGCTGCGTCTCGGCGGCCTTTTCACGCACCTTCCATGGCAGGTGAGTTCTTTTAGCTCATAGCAAGCCAATATAAAACATTTACTTAAATATTTAGCAATAATAAGACTATACTTTTGAAATTCCCAGCAAGTGTGGCTCCACTGTGACGCTCGTAGTGCCGATCTGCTATCACGATGTTGACGAATCCAACCCTCTGGTGAACAAAATAATCATGGCTAACCTGAAACTTCCATTGCCCAAGCCCGACACGTCGCCTTGCCAAAGACTGCATCTCGTAAAGGTAGTCTCTAGTGTCAAAATTTTGATCAATCTGAGCAAATGGAACAATTTTGGCCATGTTTATTCGCGGCATTGAAGTCATCACACTCAATAACAGCATGTAATTGTTTCTAAGCAAACGATAAATAGGAAATATTTGCTGTGATAGCGCTGAATAACTCAAATCACGCGTTGGTATAAACGTAGTGCAATGACTGAGCAGATGGCATGCAATGCCATGAAGAGCGCTCCTGGCCTGCTAGCGGGCTACCACACGACCACGGCCCTCTGCGCGCTGCTGCCTGCGCTCCTGGCTAGAAAGATCCTCACACTACCGGGCATCACCATGGGCGCCAGCAACGTTCCCGGTAAGAAATTCACATCTGTGCTGTCAGAATTAATTTATGTAAGACGATTTTCGATGATAACAACACATCGAGCTTCCATGAATGAAATTAAAAACAGTAATTCTAATACATTTACCAAGCACTCTATGAACAAGTTGCCCATGGAGGGAACTCGCCATGGCATAGTATTCACATATTCGAGTACACCTGAACAAAAATAAAATGATATTTATAGGTCCCCAGCAAAGTGTACGGCTGTGGGGCGACCGTGTGGAGAGCCTGGGCTTCTGGGTGCCTGACAGAGACCCAACAGGGGCGGGGTTGGGGCTCCTAAGCTACGCCGGTGGAGTACGGCTCTTCCTCAGTGCCGACGTTGGGCTGGCGGCGACCGCGCCAGAGGTGACTCTTCATTTAGCCCTGCAAAACTGATGCAATTTAAATTTACTCAATTTATTCAGATTCGCACAGCGTTACCTAATTTGCTTCTGTAATTTTTTCGCTGTTGTCTGATCGACCAACATTATGATTGGAGGGTGGCATCGAAACCATTGCGTTTTCGGTGCTATAGGTACGTTAGAAGATATCCATCTCGGATCGCTTGCTAATTTGTGGCACTAGTTTCTCGTGGTTGTTGGTTGCTCGTTCAATATTGTACGGCCCAAACATCGGTTAGTTACAGATCAGTCACACTGGACGCGATACGATTAAACTAGCACTCTCAAGTAATTGTAGAATTTGTCGTTTACAAATTTTCTGGTCATTTAAACATTATGTAAAGGTTTTAGCATTGAATTGAAGTACGAACACTCAGAAAAATGAGTGACAATCAGTTCAAATATCGAAATAATATTTCCTCTTTGCGATGCACTAATCAAGCTGTTGAATAATATCGATGCTGGGAAAAAATATAACCGTAATGTGACGGGAGTGCGAGGAAACTACAACTAGAAGGCGGTATATAGGAGAAACATCGTAACTCAGGTCCTAGAGTCCTAGACCCTTGTCGAGGGCATTGATATAAGTGGTCCTTGATAACCCTGTCCCATTTGTTACAGTTGTATTAGTAAAGGCGAGGATTCAAGGAATAAGAAAACGTTAATTGTAACACAAATTATATGCTCTTGCAGATGGAGCAATTCACTGCACAGTTTGAGAGTGAACTCGCCAGTTTGCAGTCTAGCACCGCTTCAGAACACCGCCCTTAATTCGGAGCTGTGTTATTCTGCAGAAACAACAGGAGAAATATCACCTTCATAACAGCGAGGAGAAAATAACGGGGACGTTGCAGTAGTTCAAAATATTTGTGATCAAATGGTCAGAATTATGACCGTCCCTTCTATGCCTCCTTTTACATATAAAAATACAGAACATATTATTATAATCTTAAATTAAACACAAGCGATATCTGCTTGTGAACACAATCAAATGATAAGAGGTTTAAATATATTATTTCTTAGAATGTTAAAGCATCCTCATTTCTTTAGTCCGACCACTCTAGAGTACAAGCTTTCTTGTATTCGCAAAATCTTTTACGAGTCGTCTGTCACCTGAGATTTATTTATGCCATAGCTCTAATGATATGGTGAGAACTCATTAGTAATTTGTTTATATATGATTCACGATTTACTTATATTTATTATTTCAGAAACCGGTAAATAAGTACTAAACCTCGAAACCGTCATTCCAATACTGTCTCCCACGAACCTTGAACCAAAGGAACCAACCCAAAATTCTTTACTTAAAATATATATAAGTTACTGAGCATAACACTATTATCTTAAACTGAACACAAGTTATATCTGCTTGTGAATGCGATCAAACGATACTAGACTAAAATATATTATATCACAGAATATTCAAATATTCACTGAGCATATTACTATAAGCTTAAACTGAACACAAGTGATATCTGTTTATGAACACAAGCAAACGAAAGGATACTTAGATATATTACACTATAGAGTATACTTAAGCTTAAACTGAACATAACCTACATCTGCTTGTGAACAGGGTCAAACGATAGTAGACTTAAATACATTATACCGTAGAATGAGCAAAAATTTAATTAGCATATTACTATTATCTTCAACTGCACACAAGCGATATCTGCTTTTGAACACGACCAAACGATATGAGACATCAATTTATTATACCTTATTATATGTAAAATATTTACTGAGCATATTACTACAATCTTAAACTGAGCACAAGCGAATTCTTCTTCTGAACACGATCAAACGATAGGAGACTTAACTATATTATACCATAGGATATGAGAAAAATTTACTGAGAATAATACTATAATCTTAACACGTTGACTACGATTGCTTCATCTTGTACTATTATTTCTTTTTTTTGTACTGTTTTTAAGCAGGGTTGCCAGACGGTCATTTTTTCCGGACAAATTCCGTGATTTAGTTTTTCTCAATTGCGTTGGCCGGCTGGAATTTATGATAGGGGTACTTCCTAATTAAATTTTAAATGCTGCAAAAATAAAATAAATGGAATTTTTATAGCGGAACCTACAAATAAACTAGTATATATTGAGTTATCGGCCTTTTTTGGCCTTTTTCTTCTCGGATTTGGCCGATTTTAGGCAACCTGAATTATGTACCACTGCCTCCTGGAGAAATACATTTCTTGGTACGCATATGTACATCTTCGGAGTCAATCTGTTAAACTGAACACAAGCGATATCTGCTCGTGAACACGACCAAACGATAGAAGACTTAATTATATTATACCTTAGGATATGAAAAAACATTTACTGAGCATATTACTATAATCTTAAACTGAACACAAGCGATAACTGCTCGTGAACACGACCAACCGATAGGAGACTTAAATATATTATACCTTAGGATAAAAAAAAAATTACTGAGCATATTACTATAATCTTAAACTGAACACAAGCGACATCTGCTCGTGAACACGTCCAAACGATAGGATACTTAAATATATTATACCTTTCGATGTGAAAAATATTTACTGAGCATAATACTATAATCTTAAACTGAACACAAGCGATATCTGCTCGTGAATACGACCAAACCATAGGAGACTTAAATATATTATACCTTAGGAAATGAAAAAAATTTACTGAGCATATTACTATAATCTTAAACTGAACACAAGCGACATCTGCTCGTGCACACGTCCAAACGATAGAATACTTAAATATATTATACTTTAGGATGTGAAAAATATTTACTGAACAAGATACTATAATCTTAAACTGAACACAAGCGATATCTGCTTGTGAACATGATCAAACGATAGTGAGAAATATATATATTACATCTTATAATATATAAATACAGAGCATATTACTATAATCTTAAATTAAAAACAAGCGATATCTGTTTGTGAACACAATCAAATGATAAGAGATTTAAATAAATTATTTCATAGAATATAAAAGCATCCGCATTTCTTGAGTCCGACCACTCTAGAGTACAAGCTTTCTTGTATTCGCAAACTCTTTTACGAGTCGTCTGTCACCTGAGATTTATTTCTGCCTTAGCTCTAATGATATGGTGAGAACTCATTAGTAATTTGTTTATATATGATTCACGATTTACTTATATTTGGAATATGAATTAAGTCGTTATTTAAATGTGTTCCTTATAGAATTTTTAAAATTATTTCAGAAACCGGTAAATAAGTACTAAACCTCGAAACCGTCATTCCAATACTGTCTCCCACGAACCTTGAACCAAAGGAACCAACCCAAAATACTTTACTTAGAATATAGAAAAGTTACTGAGCATAACACTATTATCATAAACTGAACACAAGTTATATCTGCTTGCGAATGCGATCAAACGATACTAGACTAAAATATATTATATCACAGAATATTCGAATATTCACTGAGCATATTACTATAAGCTTAAACTGAACACAAATGATATCTGTTTATAAACACGAGCAAATGATAGGATACTTAGATATATTATACCATAAAGTATTCTTACTTAAACTGAATATAACCGACATCTGCTTGTGAACAGGATCAAACGATAGTAGACTTAAATATATTATACCGTAGAATGAGCAAAAATTTAATTAGCATATTACTATTATCTTCAACTGAACACAAGCGATATCTGCTTGTGAACACGACCAAACGATAAGAGACATCAATATATTATACCTTATTATATGAAAAATACTTAACTATATTATACCATAGGATATGAAAAAAATTTACTGAGCATAATACTATAATCTTAACACGTTGACTACGATTGCTTCATCTTGTACAATTATTTCATTTTTTGTACTGTTTTTAAGCAGGGTTGCCAGACGGTCATTTTTTCCTGACAAATTCCGTGATTTAGTTTTTCTCAATTGCGTTGGCCGGCTGAAATTTATGATAGGGGTACTTCCTAATTAAAATTTAAATGCTGCAAAAAGAAAATAAATTGAATTTTTATAGCGGAACCTACAAATAAACTAGTATATATTGAGTTATCGGCCTTTTTGGCCTTTTTTTCTCGGATTTGGCTGATTTTAGGCAACCTGAATTATGTACCACTGCCTCCTGGAGAAATACATTTCTTGGTACGCATATGTACATCTTTGGAGTCAATCTGTTACACTGAACACAAGCGATATCTGTTCGTGAACACGACCGAACAATAGGAGATTTAGATATATTATACCTTAGGATATAAAAAAAAATTACTGAGCAAACTACTATAATCTTAAACTGAACACAAGCGAGATCTGTTCGTTAACACGACCAAACGAAAGTAGACTTAAATATATTATACCTTAGGATATGAAAAAATTTTCTGAGCATATTATTATAATCTTAAACTGAACACAAGCGATTTCTGCTCGTGAACACGACCAAACGATAGGAGACTTAAATATATTATACCTTAGGATATGAAAAAATTTACTGAGCATATTATTATAATCTTAAACTGAACACAAGCGATTTCTGCTCGTGAACACGACCAAACGATAGGAGACTTAAATATATTATACCTTTGGATATAAAAAAAATTTACTGAGCATATTACTATAATCTTAAACTGAACACAAGCGACATCTGCTCGTGAACACGTCCAAACGAAAATTGCGTTGGCCGGCTGAAATTTATGATAGGGGTACTTCCTAATTAAAATGTAAATGCTGCAAAAAGAAAATAAATGGAATTTTTATAGCGGAACCTACAAATAAACGAGTATATATTGAGTTATCGGCCTTTTTTGGCCTTTTTTTCTCGGATTTGGCCGATTTTAGGCAACCTGAATTATGTACCACTGCCTCCTGGAGAAATACATTTCTTGGTACGCATAGGAGTCATCTTAGGAGTCAATCTGTTAGACTGAACACGAGCGATATCTGCTCGTGCACACGACCGAACGATAGAAGATGTAGATATATTATAACTTAGGATATGAAAAAATTTACTGACCATACTACTATAATCTTAAACTGAACACAAGCGAGATCTGTTCGTGAACACGACCAAACGATAGGAGACTTAAATATATTATCGACCTTGGGATATGAAACAAATTTACTGAGCATATTACTATAATCTTAAACTGAACACAAGCGATATCTGCTCGTGAACACGTCCAAACGATAGGAGACTTAAATATATTATACCTTAGGATATAAAAAAATTTACTGGGCATAATACTATAACCTTAAACTGAACACAAGCGATATCTGCTTGTGAACACGACCAAACGATAGGAGACATAAATATATTATACCTTAGGATATGAAAGAAAATTTACTGAGCATATTACTATAATCTTAAACTGAACACAAGCGAGATCTGTTCGTGAACACGACCAAACGATTGGAGACTTAAATATATTAACCTTAGGATATGAAAAAATTTACTGAGCATATTACTATAATCTTAAACTGAACACAAGCGATTTCTGCTTGTGAACATGATCAAACGATAGTGAGACATATATAATTATATATTACACCTTAGAATCTAGAGGAACGAACGAACATATCTTTCGACTAAATGACGCATTCAACAGAAGACAAGAACAGTAATCCGCACCAATCTTCTCCAGTTACAAAATTAGAGCCGGTAATAAAACTATCTGTCACCGTCTAGACTCTAGAGACACGACTGATACGCGAAAGAGCTAAAATGTCTGTGGTAGACTACACTATATCGCACGCCCCGGTGCCGCGCTTGTTACCGGGGCAAGGTCAAAAGAACCACCCTGATTAATATATCTTATAGGAACAAATTGAGGTCAGGAATTCTTCGACTACTGAGTGGGATAAATAAAGACGCCTTCTATTTTAGACTTGCTAAAACTTAGTTGGGAACTTGGGGCTAACCGAGTCATTACAAAGAAACGAGCACACAATGGGACACAGCAATCACCTTCGGCCGTCAGACCAGCGTACTCCCACTACAGAGACGGTCGCGCCAGCTGCAAACTAGTTCTCTGTTGCACAAGTGCCATGTTCTTTTATAGACATGCATGGTCCTATCGCCAACGGACGAACGTCGTTATAAGCGGTTTCGGTCACGTGATGTTGATACTGAATCAGTGTGACATTACATCATTCTCTTCCGCGTCAAGCTAATTTTACATCTCACTGAAAGGTTCCCTAAATTTATAATATAACTAGAACTAGACGCCTGACGAACCAGCTCAACTATCACTCTGGGGCGGCTTTGACAGTGAACGGCGGCAGTTGAGTTTGTCGAAAATTATTTAAATACTTTTTTCCCTCTCCCATCGAGATCACCGATAAATAACTCTTGTAGTGAGAATTTATATAGTCATTTTGATTGCCAACACTCACACCGCACCAACACTCGTAACATCAATTCGATACTAACAAATCCAATTAGCGAAGTTACAGGAGTTGCAGATAACTTGCCGCATTGAGCTCTCACTGGGAAAAACGTCAACAGCAACGGAAATAAAACACGTACAGCAGGTCCACAGTTTTATTTACGTCTATACGTTCGACCATCTCGGACACCTTACTAGATTGGGCTCCAAGTCTATCATACTATCAACTACTTAACTAAAAACAAATGAACCATCATACAGCAAATTGAGGAATAGATACGTTTGCCGTTGAACTGAATAGATTTTGTTAATTAGCATAGTTTATTAGACATGTGAACACAGTTACAACTAGATTATTAGATCGAAAGAGGTATAACAGTTCAATGAGCGACAATTTTTGTCCTCGGTATCGTTAATTAACTGAGGCAAAAATGCAGTGCCTTACCTACAACCTTTCGTGGTGGCATTTATGATTTTTGGGAAAACGGAAGACTATCTTGTTCGTTTTACCGATCTTTGGTTCATAAATCATTAACAAATCTTGCGTGTATTCGTTTGATGCGTATGATACAATCACTTTAGTTTAAAATTTTTAGCTTAATTTATCATTTGTTGTTTTCCCTCTCTTTTTCATTCACTTTATCAGCCTCGTTGAAAATTCAGGCAAATGCACCATATATATATATATATTGGACCCATTAAAACAAAAGTATAAAACATCTTATCACCCCTATGACGTAATTTAAAACGATGGTTTCATTAAGAAATACTTTTTCAGTAGATTTTTGAAGCCAGGAATTTACAAATTATTTAATAGGTCGATTGGAAATTGACTGTTTACTATGCATTCAGTATAGCGACTTCCCCAGGAGGCGCCACGCTACGAACGGTTCAGCATTAATTTCAACCTCCTAACGTGACGAGCTCCATGTTGACTAAGAGTTAGTTGAGAAATGTTAGTGCCGCCGACGGTAGATAGACGTGTATAGCAGTTACGACGGGGTCCGCTATTGATGACGAGCTCAATCGTCTTCTAGAAGGCAGATACGACACGCGCTGCCGATATTTCGTGAACTAAGGAGGCACCACACCGTAAAGGCATCGGAACACCAGAAAAGCGACATTGAACTGCGTGCGCTGCTGAATGCACGACCTTGAAAACGAGTCGAGCAGCAGCGTTCATTACGAATTGCAGTTTACGGACTCACGATCGCGGCACATAATATGTGGCATTACCATAGTCCAATCTGGTCAGAACGAGCGCCACCACGAGGGTCTCAAAAGGGGTGCATGCCAGAGGCCAGCATTGCCCAATACCAGCATACACTTCGTACTCTTTTCCATGCGCAAGCCTGCTACAGGGCATAGTAGCCTAAGTGATTATTTGCTAAAACTAAAAGCCATAGGTACAAATTCCCTTCATGGAAATGAACCAGCGAGCAAGCTGGTTCATTTCCATTAAAGGCATATTATGAGAAGCAAGCCACCAATACAATCGCTCTAAGCCGTACTTAAAACCGCCCAACAGTTCTATCCCATGCCGCCTAACCTCCTCACGACTTTCGGTAAGAAACTTCCTAGGCCACATCGCTGTTGGTGCACAGCCAGCACTCCAGCCCGCCCGCTCGACGCAGCTGTCTTCCCCCAGCATAACTCTACCTCCACGCTCACCCCGTCTCCCCGCCTTTTTTCACCGACTGTCGTCCGGCTTTTCGTAGTTTCTGCTCACTTGACTGCCTTACCCTTGGAAAGGGGGATCTATACGAGTTGTAACCTAACCTAATTCGGATAAGTATTAAAGGTCTGCGAGGAAAGCCTTCAGCCAGCCTTGGTGGTAAGGTGGAGAGTCGGAGTAAAGGCCCGTTCACACTAGGGGCAACACACGAGAATCAAGTGCCTCAAAGCGCATGCAGAGGCGCTTTGCAGCCTCTGCATGCGCTTCTTGACCGATTGACGAGCTAGCGATTGACAGGGGCCATGCCTCATGAAGCACAAGCGCGGCACTTAGTAGATAGCTATTAAAGAATTGATATCACTTGTTTGCTTAAATCACAAATTAACTAAGAATTTAAATTAAATTAAAAATTTAAATTAATTCATTAAAGAAATTCAATTCGTTCTGTGCTTTCAGTGTATTAATTTGTGACTTCTGATTTGTGATTCTAGATCAGTGGTTCCTAAAGTGGGCGATATCGCCCTCCTAGGGGCGGTGGAAAGATTTTGGGGGGCGGTAAGGAAGAAGAGGGCGATAGGGGGGACGACAGTCTGAAGTCAATGTCAGAAGTTCCAACGTTTGTTTGACGATTTGTACACAACACGCGCAGC
Organism: Hyalella azteca; assembly: GCF_000764305.2. Classification (NCBI taxonomy): domain Eukaryota; kingdom Metazoa; phylum Arthropoda; class Malacostraca; order Amphipoda; family Hyalellidae; genus Hyalella; species Hyalella azteca. The sequence goes on from NW_025941052.1 coordinate 217,727, forward strand.
ACATGACTCCCCGCGATGGTTTCTCACCCAGATCTGTTTTTTAACCACTCCTGGGTTTACGTCTCGGACAAATTAACGGCCGGATTCGCGGCCGGTCTCACGGCCAATTTCCAAATTCAATAATCAAGGAATATCGCTCAAACTGATGAACCTAACTATGAAACTTGGTACACGTATTCATTAGGGCCTAGCGGTAAGTTTAGCTCGTGAATTTTTTTTTATTTTACCTTCATTTGTTTTGCCATAGTTATATGCAATACGGGCCGAAATTCACAGTGATTAAGAAATTTCTCCCAAACTATTGAACAGATTCGGACGAAATTCAGAATTTACAGTCATAACTCCCAAACTGTAATGTTTAGCTCCTGAAAATTTATTAGATTGTTCCTTTGTTCGCGAGTTTTTTCTTTTCCTTTCACCTTCATTCGTGATTTCAAAAGCAATATGTGCTTAAATTCGCAGTAATCAAGCAATTTCTTCCAAAACTACTGAATGAATTTGAACGAAACTTAGTATTTAAATACCTAACCTAAAGACATTCAGATTTCAAATGATGCAGTTACTTTTACATGACGTGTTTAGTTTCTGTGATTTTAGCTACTCCTGTCAATTTATGCATTGCAGTTCAGCGATTTGAAAGAATTATATAATATTGGTACGAATATTGCAACTTTTTATTTAGGTCTAGGTGGCAACTACTGTTCAAAGCGCGCGGTCTCGAGCTATCGCTTACAAGCGCAGTGTGAACGGTTGTGCGCGGTGAGGCACTGCAGCGAACGACTCAAAGCGCATGTCGTTGCCACTAGTGTGAACGGGCCTTTAGGCCCCTTTCACACACGACGTGAAATGCCGTATGCGTCAAAAAACACGCAGCGGTATTTCACGTCGAACCTCAGCGGACATACGTAATCTTCGCTGCTATTCACACACGACGGTCTTTACCGCAGCGTTAATTAATTTGACGCATGCTGCCTGCCGCCCTGCGTGTGTTCTTCCAAAACTGCTGCGGCTTTTAACGCACATCCTAGTCTGGTACAGACGATGGGGCCGTAGTTAAGGTGCATAATAAACAGCACTGAATGACTGATAGAGTATAGACTGATATTGTTACATAAATATTGTTACATAAATATTGTTACATAAACATAAAGATTTATAATGAAAAGATATATTTCCATTAAGTTATAGATATATTTTCCATAAAAAATAGATTTCCATTATTTCCACATAAAGATATATTTCCAGAAAGATATATTGTTACATAAACATAGAGATAGACTGATGGTGCACAGTACACTGAGTACAGCACTGCAAGACTGATAGATTCAAGCGTAAAAATGCTGACTCTTGTGAATGATTATGCGGTAAATACCGTTGCGTTTTTTCGACGCATGCGGCATTTGCCGTCCTGTGTAAATGACAAAGCGACAAATACCGCTGCGTGTTTTTTGACCATGCGGCATTTCACGTCGTGTGTGAAAGAGGCTAAGTGTGGAGGAAGACTGGCAGGTTGCGAAATGCGGACGCAGGCACGACGAACTCGTTGCCCATGCGAACAGGGTTGGCCGAAAGCTGATGCTGGCGCATAGTAGTCGCAAACCAAAAAAAGTCGACTTTTGAAGCATTGAGCTGGAGCCGGTTGGTGCGCATCCAGCCCAAGACTGCGTCCATGCAGACAGACATTCGATCCTGCAACGCTGCGGCGTCAGCTGGTGCACAGTAGCCACAAATTTAGGTTTCCGTTTCATCAAAACATGTGGATTCGAACTATGTGAATCGATTATATGAAATACATAGACAGTATAACCAGGAAGATGATAGGGCCGAGAAATGCTGATCCCTTCGGTACGCCGCAAGTGACAACGATGGCGTAGAGCAGTTTCCGCGTCGAACGCATTGAAATCTATTGCCGAGAACGCCTCGAACCACGGCAGCGCAGGCCGAATGATACGTCAAGTAGACGCAATAAGGTGGCGTGGTCGACCGTGTCAAACATGTCGAGTAATGCTAGGTGACATGTCGAGTAATGCTAGTGCCGCAAAGTCGCCGCTGTCTACTGTTCACAGAATGTCTAATAGCACTTTCAGCACAGCGGTTACCGTCGAGGGAAGACGCCGGTATGCAGACTAGACGCGAGGCATTAGACCGGACTGCTGAAGATTCGCGCCACANAAACAAAAGTATAAAACATCTTATCACCCCTATGACGTAATTTAAAACGATGGTTTCATTAAGAAATACTTTTTCAGTAGATTTTTGAAGCCAGGAATTTACAAATTATTTTATAGGTCGATTGGAAATTGACTGTTTACTATGCATTCAGTATAGCGACTTCCCCAGGAGGCGCCACGCTACGAACGGTTCAGCATTAATTTCAACCTCCTAACGTGACGAGCTCCATGTTGACTAATAAGAGTTAGTTGAGAAATTATGAAGAGCGATCAACAAGCACCACAGAGCGACTGTACATACACTAGTCGCAGTCCCGTGAATCGTGGTCGGCCAAGAGATCCGGCGTTGGTAATCTACTATTCCCGTAGATAGGGATAGTACTAAAAAGATTCCTGCATGAATTTGTAATCTTCGAAGTTGTTGAACTGCGGCGTAAGTTCATCTAAATGTCATTGCAATAAAATTATCCTCCAAACACATGAGCGAAATTAAATTTGTAATTGGTCTCTGCAACATAGTACCACCAAAGTTCGTTAACGGACTGTTGCTCGCTCTTGAAATTTGACTTGAGTTGAGGCCACCACAGATGGCACAGATCCTTATCGAGAGGATATTCTGTTGGAGGCCTCGGGCTCCGAACAAGGTTTATATCGGCAACAAAAGCCGTGTCGCCCAGTTCAAGCGTTTGATGCCGATCCACTCTATTATTATTCAAACTAACTTCGAGGGCACGTCACACAAAGATTAATAGCAAGCGAAAACTAAATAGACACAAGAGATGGGAACGGATAAAATGACTAAGCACTAGATTCATAGGATCTACGAACTAGTTCAGTCTTTAGGCGTCGACGAAACACCTGCAAAGAAAGAGCCGAATATACGGAAGTCTGCAGACTGTTCCATGTTTTGGCGGCGGGGACCGGGAACGCTCTATCGCGGTGCCGCCGACGGTAGATAGACGTGTAGCTAGAAATTTAAAAGCGAAGAAAACACCACAAAAATTTAGCATATCTATTTTGAAAACGTTTCGGAGACCAGCTCCATCGTCAGTTCGATAAATCACTTGGCCACTACTTTCTCATCGTCGAACCATGGGTCGGAGACTCGTTGGGGTGCCCGAACAGTGCGTGCAGGAATGAGGTCATAGAGTGCACCGGTCAGCTCAGTGTTGTAGAGTTGCACTGATATACATATGACTGATAATGCCAACCATGAGTCAGTCCGACATAGTCGGGACGACAGCAGCTTTTCGCGTAAGAGACTTTGCAGTCGAGACCTCACCACGGACGACAGGTAACGGTTTTGTACGCTGACACCGGACGCACACACGGCACCGTCCACTGAATTAAGTTGTCGATGGTCGGATATTGCGATCTCGATGATGTTGACTGGCAGACTTTGAAAGTCAGCACGCGTGATGATAACGTCCAGCAGTCCGCCCATGTCGTGCGTCGGCAATGTCACGTTACAAACCGTACCAAAGGTGGCCAGAAGGTCGTTCAACTGACGAGCCGATGGGTCTTCGACGCGATCCAGTAGAACGTTCAAATCGCCGGTGATAAGGACATGATTGGGGGGAATTCACAGGTCTGGCGAAGACCTCTCTCAATTCGACGGAAAAAACGTGCGACACATCAACCGATCCAGGGCGATAGATGGTGACTGCAACGCCCGTAAACGAGCACAGGTGACCTGACACATAGCAGCTCAATGGTGGTGGGTCGGGCGACGATGTCAAGAACGGAAAGGTGGACGCCCCTGCTGGCGACGGTAGCCGCTCCACAGTAATTCGTCGCCAGGACGTCGGGTTGCATGCGAGGCAGCGCTTGCTCGACTGCCTCGAGTCCTGCAGCGCGAAGACGCGCGATGCGAACCGAGGCAGCGTCGTGCCGGGTCTCGATCAGGAAGACGACGTCATGTAGCGAGTGCGAGCGATAAATGTAAATAATTTTTCAACCTTGTTATTCAGCGAACAGATGTTGACGGAGCCAAACGGTAACTGGCGACACGGCTGCAAACATCGCGATCAACACGAACGCCAAGCAGGTTGCGAGGACTGCGGTTCAACATAGGCCAATGTAAGCATCGGCAGACGTTAAGTTAGTCGCAAACGATTTCCGCCGTAGCAACGGCCTATTGCAAGTGCTAATGCTCTAGCCATTTCTTCAACAGAACGAGATGCTTTTTCTTGTTCATAGTGACCAGAACTGATCGGCAAGATAGTGTATCTGCTCACTTTTATAAACGCTTACAGTTGCATGCACTGGAAGAAAATAATGCAGGTGGAAAAATAGCAACCGCATACAAGTTTAACACCAGATTGGGCATAAAGGTGCTTGCACACGAAAGTTTTACCAGATACCATTTGCGGCACGTACTTACCCTTTCTGGCTTTGCTGACTGTAGCTTATACGCGAGGGAAACTTTAGCTAAACAGTATTTCTCAACCGCTAGCGCCAGGGCGCTGTTATAAGACGTCGGATAAGGAATTGTTGCTCAGTATTAGAACTTGGAGCTCAAGCTATGGAAATGGAAATTTTCGTCAAACAATGTAAGTCGGTGAATTTCTCAACTTGCCGGTGAAAGACTGGATAGGACGGAGCGATAACTTGAGGCATCGATTGTTTCGTGAACTCACGAGTCATGGAGAGGTACTAATACACAAATCACGGCTGCTGCACCCAACTGATGTAACATTCCGTAGCAAAGAAAACAATTTTGACTGCAAGGCCCCGCTCCCGGCTACTTTGATCTGAAGTAGAGAGTAGCTCGATATTTGAAGTGGAAAGTACTTGCCTCTACTGCCATCGGCTAATACTTTACTCGTGTATGAACACCTTCAGAGCATCGAGATCAAATGGATGGCTGGAGACTTCAGGTGGTGGTCTTATCATTCAAAGTAAATTCAACACATAAGTAAGTTCGGATGCATATTTGTGGCCAGCATTACTCAATACTTCCGACACTTCCATATTGTCACGTTTTCGCTAGTAAAACGATTTTAATGACACGGTCAGACGGGAGCCAAATATTTTTTTTTTGTGTGTGTGTGTGGCAACATTTTGCGGGGTGGAGGCAACAGGCCTTATGAGCTGCAGCCACCAGTACAACATAGGGCGTCGCCAATTAACGTTTATGTTTCATTTTCTCTACTCGTTGCATTGCCTTAGGGTTTTAATCACTGCTGTAAGTATTTTATCTTTCCGGACGCAGTATTACTCTGGTGTATATTTGGATTAGTTGTGCATACCTGTTTTTACGCGATTGGACTAAATGCCATGAATATTCCTTAATCCTGTAAAGAATACTCTCGATCGATTCAGTCGAGACTGTTATTGCGACTTTTAATTTACTTCATTTAGCCTGTGTCAATCTTTTTTACTGTTTTCAACTTATCACGATGCCCCCAGTAAAACATTTCCTGTTTCGCTACTTTCAGCTTACAAGAACAATAAAGGAGAAAACCCCCTTGTTCGTTTTGTTAACTGCCTCGGCAACACAGTCCTATACATGAAACGCCTTGGACACATATTCTTTCCGGTGTGCAAGCTGGGGGGTGAAGCCCCGAGGGGTGTACGGGAATTTCGATAAATAGCTCAGATCTTCGATGACGCTCGTCGAGTTCATGTGAAGTGGAGGTATAACCAATTCAGAAGGACAATTGACCCTAGATTACTGGAGAAGTTTAGTTCATGTTGAGCATCTTGGATGGCTTCTATTGCGTCTCCTAGTACTCGTATGTACCATCCTCACGAAAGTAAGTTTTTCCCAAACACGAGCTCCATAAACCAAACTACCAGATGAAATCATACCACCTGCCCACCCATTGCAATTTCTGTAAAGAGATTCAGTAACACTCCGTCTGTTACTGTGCTCCACACAACGTGTTGAGTTATCCTTAGTCAATAAATAATATACATTTAAATATTACTTTTTAAAGACAACACTTCTAAAGAATCCAGTGTCTCCAATGTTACACATGTACAATGAATTTCTAATTTTATAATCAAACATTACAAAAATTAATTTTTAAATTTTATTTTTATAATTGAAAAATAAAAATGTTCAAAATTATTTATTCTGTCAATTGATTCATGCATTGCCTCCAACTTTATGCAAGTGTGCAAAATTTCCGGTCGATTGGATAGGTAGAAGTGTGTTGAATATCGATTATAAGATTTGTAGAAGCTAAAATTATATTTTCAATTTTTTAAAATGAAAAAAAATTGCACATTTTTTAAATTATATATTCTGTCAATTAACTCGTGCATTGTTTCTGACTTGGCGCAAGTGTGCAAAATTTCAGATCGATTGGATAGGTATCAGTGTGTTGAATATCTATTATAAGATTTGTAGCAGACAAACAAGAAGTGAAGTTAAAGAGAAGTGTTGTAATAAAAAAAATTTGAATTTCCAAAATTATATGTTCTGTCAATCAATTCATGCACTGTCTCTAACTTTACGCAGGTGTGCAAATTTTCAGATTGATTGGACAGGTAGAAGTGAGTCAAATATCAATTATAACATTTGTAGCAGACAGACAAACAAACAACAAGAAGCGAAGTTAAAGAGAAGTGTTGTAAAAACTGGCATTGAACGTGATCGTGTCACGGTGTCCATTTGCAGATGTGAATCAATCAACATAAGCTTAATTGACGTATTTTTCTGGTGAAATTGAATTTTTCTTATATTTTTACATCGACTTAATCACATCTTTTCAATTGAAAAAAATGACATTTGAGGCAAACCTGTTGTTATTTCCAGAAAATGATCGCCAGTTTCTGACACAAAAATATACCGTTATGTGTTTCGTATAGCTACCGCAAATCGGTTAAATTTTCCACGNAAAAGAGCACTTTTTGTCCTCGTGTGATGGTGCCCTCATTTTGATGGTGACTTCGAATCTTAATTCCGCACCAATGGATGGGCAACTCAGACGGCGTCCACCGCATTTAGATTGGGTCTCTATAAACAAAATTAGCGGAGCCTCACATACACGACATTCACCAGATGCAAACGATCAGTCACATGCAGGCTATATCAATCGTACAGGTCATTTTTTCGTAACAGGAAAACAATCACTTATTCGCCACATGCGATCGGTCCGAGACGTGTTTGTATGTTGCGAATAATTTTGTCAGCTACAAATCTTATTATCGATATATGTCAATCGATATCGATATATGTCACCGTATGTCAATTGATTCATTGACATGAATATTTATTCATTGACATCCATTCATTGACATGAATCAATTGACAGAATAAGTAATTTTATAAATTAAAATATTTTTTTTCATTATTAAAAAATATTTAAAAATAATTTCGTCTGCTACAAATCTTATACTCCATTTATGACGCAATTTGACCTGTTCAATCGATCTGAAATTTTGCACAATTTAAGAATCGGCGACAGGCCTACGGCCTAATAAACGCTGAAACTGTTATATTATTATAATATTATTATTATTGTATCTTTCTTCGCTCTCAGTCTTGGATATTTTTCGAGATAAAAGTGTTCAACCTCAAAGACCTGACGCGTTCGACAGGTTTCAAGAAAAATATCAAGAGATATTATCTTTGAACCTTGAAACTTAAACAAGTATATTTGTCGCAAACGCCATAGATGAAGTGTTTGTGGTAATATATTATTACACCTTCAGCTTTCAAAATTACGGAACCACCCGACTCTCCGCCGCAATCAATGGATCTATTATTCGACGTGTTATGCACATCAACGACGATAGAATAGAATAGAAGTGTCGGCGTTGAAGAAATAGGCCCATGGCCTGTTACCGATTCTTGAACTTTTCGTGTTTTGATTCACAAGGGATCCGGCCTTTGGAACCCGATCTTTCCATAGCTGACGATATCTTTCCATAGTTGACGATATCTTTCCATAGCTGACGATATAGGAGTTTCCATCGATCGTTATTCGTTCATGTTGATAAGACGTGTTGTGCCAAAGTGTTGAAAAGTCCAAATATTGAAAATCAAAGTGCGTAAAACCAGAATCAATTCAAATCTCTTCTGTTTTTGTTTGTGAATTCACAGAATCTGGTGTGAAAACAAGAAGTATGGCAGAGTCATCATCTGGAAGACTAGAAGAACTTTTCAGTGAACTGTGAAACCATGACTGATCTTACTCACTGACACTCTGACAGTGACTTTGAAAGTTTGACGGCTTCCCCCCAAGTTTGTTACATGCCTACAGATGAGAGAAGATAAAAAATCACTACCCTTCAACATTTTTGCTCAAACCTACAACTTAAGAACTGGCCAGTGCTGCAGCTTATTGAACCAGACAGCCTTCATCAGTTCATTGCAATGCCAAAGGCACCTTAATCACTGCCTTTTTCACTGGTAAAGTACCTGCCGCTTATGTAAATTGCTTTATCAATTCAGAGCACACCCATGAGCACAAATGCACAATGGCATAAAATTATTAAAATATACTATCTGCATTCCCGGTTCCCGGATTCCCAAAACCCCACCCCTAGCTATATATATATATATATATTTTTTTAAACACGAGTGGTTAATGACCAGATTGGGATTACATCGGACTAATTGGAGTAACTTCAATGATATTGAGCAGCCGTTCTTCCTGCCACCTGAGACAAGCTCGAAACCAGATCATGTCTCAAAGTATTACAATCGAGCAAAAGCATCTCAAGATCCGTGATGAATTCAATCGGCTCTGTGACACCCTTGACAACGACGTCAAGTCCCGAACTGTACTCAACAACGGCCCCTTCAAAAAAGAAGGAGTTCTTCAAGAATCTGATGTGATCTTTAAATTTTGCTTCAAAGAAGGTTGTAGACTTCTTCATCTTTTGGACTACATTAGAGTAATTGGAGTAACTTCATCGACATTGAGCAGCTGTTTTTCCTGCCACCTGAGACAATTTCGCACCCAGACCAGGTCTCAAAGTCTTACCTTCGAGCAACTTCATCTCATGATCCGTGATGAATCCAACAGGCTCCCTGACACCCTTGACAACAACTCCCACTGTGCTGGAGAAACACACCAGCATCTTCATCGTGCAGTGGCCCGACATATTCGACAGATGATAGCTGAAGCCCTCATCTCTACGGATTGGACTC